>NC_082382.1:6418004-6465226 GCF_031168955.1 Gadus macrocephalus | reverse complement strand
GAGAGAGAGAGAGAGAGAGAGAGAGAGAGAGAGAGAGAGAGAGGTTTAGGCTTAAAGAGAAAACAAAGTAAAGAAATTAGTCTGTTTTTATGGAATGAGGGAATTTCTAAATTAAATCAATCTCACCGCATTGGCAGGGAAGGCTCGCAGAAACACTGCGTTGAATCCCTTATAGAGGCCTCTTGGTCCTTCTTCTCTGAGCAAGGTTCTGAGGACGTCTACTTGACCTCTATACTTTCCATCTGCAGCTGTATATATATACACACACACACACACACAATGTCTAGTTTTGCAATGTTTTTCGTGTAATTTCAACTTATTATTTACTTACTATTTAGTGTCTTTAATGTTCTGTTCCTTAACTGAGACAGGTGATACAGAGCTCACAGACTTAGCCCAGTGTATTAATAAGCAGCACCCAGTATCAACAATGACATATCAGGGATGCAAACACAAGCACGATAACCAAAGAACGCTGCCCAAAATAGTAAAAATAATAAATCCTACTGGTGTACAGTATTACTAAACTAACCAGTTACTCTCCTTCCCTTATGGGACATAAAGCTTCAATGAGCACCCTCCATTGCATACGGTCCCTGGGAGCATGTTGGGCCTCTCCCCACGACAGGTTCATCTGTTTCAGCCCTTGTGTCACAGTTCTGCGCCAGGTGGTTCTGGCCCCCAGGTTTTCTTTTGCCTGGTGGTGTCCATCTTAAGGCGACCTTTGTGATGCGGTCCTGCTCCGTCCTCAACACATGTCCTAGCCATCTCAGGCGTCTATGCGTCATGTCCTTGGTGATGCTCCAGCTTACCGTTTTCATGTACAGTTCATTGTTGGAGATCTTATTAGACCAAAAGATCTGGCATATTCGTCGGAGGCATCCATTATGGAACACTTCCATTCTCTTCATGTCTGTTTGAAAAACCCGCCAGCTCTCTGAACCGTACAGCAGAACAGACTTTACATTGCTGTTGTATAGGAGCATCTTTGTTTTAAGGCTGTATATGTTTGATCTCCAGATTGGACAGAGTTGGGCAAAGGCACCTGAGTTGCCTTTGCAGGATGTCCAGGCGGTACCTCTTCATCTCACTGAGGACTTGTGCTGTCTTGGTGGTCTCAAACATGGTTCGGACGTTCCATGCTCCAATACGGTTCTTGGTTTTAGGCCCTAGTAGGCCCTCTTTCTCACTCCTGATCTCCTTTCGGCTTTCATCGAAAGGGGTCATACTGGGGTATGGGGGTCAGGCAACAGGGGTAACAGGCCAGGTGTCCACAGGATTTCTCCTTGTAGTTTCTGTAACAGTATTCTTTTACCGGGTGGTGTTCTAAGTGCCACGCCCAACCTTGAGTACCAGGTACTGCCTTTTGCCTCACTCCTCACCCTAACCAGTCTGGAATGAGTGAACCTGCCAGGACCCTCCAGCATAGCTCTCAGGATCATAGAAGCACGCAAACCTCTCCACCACGACAAGTTCACAACAAGGGGAGAGGCCACTGGTGTATGGACCATATCATACACCCTTTAAGTTGATATCTTCTGTCCTCTGCCATTGTGAGCATCTTCTGTCCCAACTGCAAATGTTGGTTTCAAATGTACCCGACCATGACTTTCTTCTCCTATCTGGTGACATGAATGCTAAAGTGAAAGAAACAACAATGGTGTGCCTTGGTTCTTTCACTACCAGAGGTTAAAGGAGAATTTCACCGGTGGAGACATGAATCTGTATTAAAATAATATAACTCCCATAATGCCAATCAGCGTTCACTCCCCGAGGGACGTAACCTAACAGCCAATCAGCGTTCACTCCCTGCAGTCCGGAGGGAGTCCTGGAGCGCTATATCTAAATAATATCATATTATACATAGGTATCTATACAATATAATACAAATCCTGACATTTGTACCCTGAAATTCTCCTGAAAAAATATTACCCCTGAGCAATGTTCCCTCTAAGCTGTGTGAGCAGGCCAGTCGAAGCGGCCGCGCAATAGATCTTTCAGGCCGCACACATTTTTCAGACCACACAAACTTTTTTTTCAGGGGTTAAAAATCGGAGCATCAAAGGCGATGTAGGCTAGGTAATAAACATTTAAAATACTGACATGTCTGACAACCAAGCCGGAGGTACGTTAGAATGTTTACATAGAAAGTATTCTTTAGGGTACTTTTTGCGGGCCATGCTCCAGCAGTTATATGCAAAGGCAGGATTTTTCAACAAGGTGGACTTTTGCGGAATAGGGTGGGCCACTATTTTTAATTTTTTATATGGGCAATTTGCCCAAAATCAAACAACACGTGATTTCATCACAGATCAGAAGATTAATGGCAAACAATAATAGGCCACATTGATAATTTATTTTATTTTATTTATCCCCAGGGGGAATTAAAGGCATCATCCATGCATGGAAGCTTTGTAACCATGTAACAAAAAAAAAGACCGGTCTGTACAGCCTGAACCCTCAAACACTCAAAATAACGAAACACAACAGAACAAGTTCTGACCAAGAAATACTAATTCAATGTGGCTACGCGCCTGCCAGGGCGAAAAGAAAGGCAGAGCAGGTGCCCCGGAAAAGGGTCTGCATAACGTTTCAACCTGAGTGGCTCGATGAAATAGTCCAACTAAACTGACTGGTAAATCACCATCATTAAAATGTTCCCAAAGTCCAACCATTTCCCATAAGCACCTACAAGAAAAAACATCCCGTGTCAACAGATTTGCACAACAAATAGGACTGAACATAAGCCTGAAGAAAACAGAGGTGATGACCTTAATCACACAAAATCTCCCATCTATACAAATAAATGGAATAAATATACCCACAACAGAAGAGTTTTCATATCTGGGAAGCACTGTAAGATATGATGGAGGAACAGGCAATGACATCAAAAGCCGACTCAACAAGGCAAGAAACACATTCAGAATGATGAACAATGTGTGGAAGTCCACGAAGTATAGCATCAACACCAACTCAAGTTATACAAGAGCTGTGTTCTCTCCACTTTATTATACAGCTCTGAATGCTGGAGGATGACAGAGAAAGACCTTTCCAAGATCTCTGCATTCCACACAAGAAACCTCAGAATAATCGTACGTATCTTCTGGCCTAACACCATCTCCAACCAGCAATTACTTGCTCGGACAAACCAAGAAAGTATCAAACCATCATTACAAGAAGGCGGTGGAGATGGATTGGCCACATCATGCGAAAAAGAACAGGATTACATTACAAGAAACGCCCTACACTGGACCCCTGAAGGCAAGCGAAAGAGAGGACGACCCTAAGAAACCTGGCGTCCAACAGTGGAGAAAGAACTGAAAGCCATGAAGCAGACCTGGAGTTCTATCCAAAAGCTCGCCCAAAACAGACAGGAGTGGAGATCCTTTGTTGCTGCCCTACATGCCAGTAGGCATAAAGGGCAGTAAGTAAGTAAAGTCCAACTATTATAAAGGATATTGAATAAATATCAACCTTGCAGGCATATTGATGCATTTGCTGTCATCTCTTTGAATCCCCTATGGCTAACGCAGGCCCCTGGTCATTTTCGGCAGGGTCGCGTTGTTGTGAATTGCTCAGTGCTGAAAAATGTTGAGGGAACATTGCCCCTGAGGTAATATTTTCTCCGGAGGAAATGTAAATAACCTTATGTGTGAATCAGGATGAGAAAGTCTGTATTTCTCACACCACTTGAGTGGGCGTGTGGATGACGCTTCTGCATGTCATTAAGTGGCACCCTGAATGATAATCAGCCTCTTGTCTTTTGTTCGCTGAATGGTTAAAAAATATATAAATTGTTTTTTGTATTATTATTATTTACAACCATGTCAGACTTATTTAAAACAGTCTACCCAGATCCTTCCCTGCCGTCGATGCAGGCTAAACAGCAAAAACAATCTATTTCTCTGGTAACGCAGTCGTTCGCCTTTCTTCAACGTCGTTTTTTTCTATTTGTCTCTTACTCATGCTCCAATCTTTCAACGATGCATGTTGTGGATGCAACGGAATATATGATACATCGTAGCAGCAACATTTAAGATGATCAGGATCAGTTCTGCCCGTTCTGCCTCCACGCTGTCAGTGGTCAAACCAAAACAAACTATAGTGACAGCGGCCGCACTTATCCCGCCTCTTGCAAACCTAGACCCTACGTCAAATCCCGCCCCTTACAAGCCCACCCCCCTTAACCCCCCATTGATTATACTGATGTCTGAGCGACACAGGTGTCCACATGTAAGGCAACAACAGTGAATCACCCTCAGGGTCGAATTTCCGGATGGAAAATTTCTGAAAGAAATTCTCAAAACTGCTATAGGCTGCAGGTTCGGGACAATTAACAGGGTTTGCACAAACTCTGAGAACGGGCACAGATGTAGCGCCGTTGTGCACGAGTATTTCTTTGGATAATGCTGCCAATCATGTTTGATCAAAATTGCGAGGGCTATAGGAATAGTGTGGCGTGATTCAAATATATCTGCATTATACATACTTTCATATACCATATGTAGCTCATATACCATAGCTCAACCTGATATTGACCTATTGGGACTCATACTAATATTGAGTGGAAGCCCCCGATGACGGTGATACATGATGCCATCCGTCTACTCCCCTGCCTTGGTGCCTGTGCTGCTTCCGGGACTCACCTGTCTGGAAGTTGGACTTCAGCACGTCGGGGGGGAGGGCGATGGTCCAGTTCAGGATCCCGGCCACGCCCCCGGCCAGGATGATCTTGGGAGTGCTGAGTTGGGACACGCTGTGAGAGAAGCAACCAGCAGGTCAAAGGTCTCTTTGATGGTGCGGACTGTTCTTTGACCTAGTTTAGTATTGTTGGTATTTTATTGACTGACCTTTGACCCTCTGTGGTCAGGAGGTTCTTAAGGGTTTCATAGGTCAGGAAATAGAGACCATTAGAAGGCACATCTGGGAGAGACAGAGCGTTCAGAGAGCTAGAACATGTGACCTTTGGACTCAATGTAAGTATTGTCTCAATGTGTGCAAATAAAACATCTGCCTACACACACACACACACACACACACACACACACACACACACACACACACACACTGGTTAAGTACCTCTGATCAGAGTAAGCAGGGTGCCTTTGTAGACACTGCGTATCCCCTGCTCCTTAAAGAGCCTCAGAGCACAGTCAATAGGACCTGCATATTTAACTGCTCCACCGCTAGCCTGCACCTGCAACAGAGACATGCAGAAACACACAGCATTAGGGTCGGCCCTGACAGCTTTCATCAAGTCTGCTGACTATGTGGGCGGTACACCTTGTAGCCATGCAGGTTCAACTACCACCTGTAGTCCTATGCTACAAGTCATTCCCTCTATTCTTCGATTAACTTCCCTGCCCCGCTTCTCTGTCCCGGCAGAAAGCAGCTAAAACATACTGGTCGTTAGAAGGGTGATATCATGCTTTTTCGACTTTTCCCTTTGCTTGTTATATGACAGATGTATACATGTTTTTTACGTCTGCTAAGCTCGAAGGATCAAAATCCGAGCCGGGATGAGTATTCGAAACCAAAATAACGCCCCTTAATAAGTGCGTGAAACAGCTTGTTTGCGCTCAGACTTTACTTCCGTAACAGTATGATGTCAGACTGTGCAGTGGCAGTGCTGAAGTGCAGAAGTCCCGCCTCCCGGCTACCCGCAATGTTTACAACTTCTCAGGGCTTAGAATTGCCGACACACATGCAAAGCGTTCGACCCATCCTAACAGAGTGGGCATGCTGACCATCACAGCAGACTGGGCTACTCGGGAGGCAGGCCTTAATGCGAAATTATACAAAATAGACAGTTTTTGACGCTGAAATTGGTTTTGCAGAAAATTAACAGTGTGAGAAAGATACAGGGTATTTCTCACATGGAGGCATGCAATCCTATTCTAGCAGTATCCCCAAATGCAATTATTAACCCTAAAAAAGCATGATATGGGATCTTTATAGGGGTAGTTCGTAATTTTGGCATTGGACCTCATTTCCAAGTGAGTCAGTGTGTTTTTTATCATTGGAGACCATTTTCAAAACTCAAAGCTGGTGCTAGGCTTGCGCAAGTCGACGGTTTCTGCTAGCCTGCTAATAAAAACTGGTTAGGGTTAGGGTTAGGGTTATCGCCAGACTATCAATGTAAATGTCCTCTTTGTTGATAAAATAATGTTAGATATAAAACTATCCTTGCATAGCAATGTCCACTTTACATTTTGAGGGACTACTTTCTCAGCTGCGGCGGAATTGTATTTTGCTCAGGTTAGTTGTGTAGCAACCAATTCACTACAGCAGAACTTATCAGAGAAGTGCACTCCAGTCGGGACACCTAGTAGTAGGTGCCAAGGCTGACTAGGTAATATCTTTCCGCCGCTGCCGTAGCCTGCTACCAACTACTGGAAAAGTATAAACTAAGTGCAATGCGATGCAATGGTGGTTTTATTTCTAACATTATTCATCAACAGACATTTGCACCAATAGTCTGGCGTTGTCATTTATTAGCCTCGTCTTCTTGCGCTAGCCTAGCCCAGGCGATATCTGTAACTAGAAGGACTGAATGAAACGTTTTGAAAACGGTCTCCAATGATCAATAACACACTGGCTCAATTGGAAATGTGGTCCGATGTCCAAACTTCCGAACCACCCCTTTAACATCCACCCTCACCTGCAGTAAGCACTTGATCCTCTCCCCTGGAGCCACTATCACTGTGGTGAACACCCCCGCCAGGCAGCCCGACAGGAAGATCTGCACGGGCCTGAAGACAACAGAGAACCATGGAAAGGTCAACCATAGAACGGTCACTTCTTCATAATACAATGGGAATCATATACAATGGTTCATTTAGATTGGAGATTTAAGTGTTGGATTTCTATCTAAAACATTTCAATTTCATTCAATCTATTTACTCATCTGCCTATTGTAAGAGACCCTATCACATGAGAAAAAAATCATCTATGTATTTGTTAGCTTATCATTTAGGTTTATTTTGGAGTTGGAATAACACATCATATAAAATGACATTAGAAAAAGTGTATACTGATAAACAACGTGCCCTCATGGGTACAAATCACTAGCCTGGCTATTGCCAGACCAAGCATCGTAGATTGCACGTTGGTCTTCTCGAGACCCTTCTGCAGGGCGAATTCAAATCACCGGCAGAATGGGCGGCCCAGTCTAACAAATCAAATGACATGGCTCCAAACGGACTACAGACATATTCTAATGTTAATATGACTGTCCAAGCCAGAGGGTCCCTGTGTGTGTAGCATTGGCAGACCCTTCAGCAGGGGGTGGGGCAGATACGGGCCAATGATAGACCAGGGGAGGGCAACAGGCACGCAGTTATAAATAACTCTTGTTCTGCTATTCTGATAAGTCAGACGACAGACAGCGAGCTCATAGGAACGGCCATCTGCGAAAAGCAACTGAAGGTGTTGTAGCATTAATAATAACAACTTATCTAATTCACTTCAACTAGCTAAAAGCAAGAGGAATCGGGGAGTCCAGGTCAAGTATAGATGGAGAGTTTATTGCCACCCGCAAACGAGAGACAACAAAGCCGAATGGTATCCTCGAATACACACTACCGAATGAATCCCGGACAGCTCCTTATATCCCCGATTCTTACACAATACAAAGTTGGACTTTCCTCAAATATAGAATTTCCCATCAGGGTCATACTGTGTGGATGTCAGCATTCTCTTATGTCTTCTGAGTCCCAATGTGACCTTAGAACATATATTATCCTTATACAAACAGAGATGATGCACACGTGTGAATGTAAGCATTGTCTTCAGAGAGTACATCAAAATGGGAGTAGACTGGACTCTCTGACTGATGTGCCACATGGCCCATCAGATGGGAATGAACTGGACTTACTCACTGGTTTCACATGGCACATACCATCTAGGCTAAAGGTGATCAGCTCTTTTCCACCATTAAAATATATATATGATATGTAGGCCTAATAATAATCATAGTTTAACATAGAATGTAAGGTTAATTTCTACCACAAAGGCGCTAGAGAGGCGGGATGATCACTAGAACCAAACCACAACATCTCCCCACCCGCCAACCTGGCACTGAAACATCCCTTTACAACGTCTCGTTCCTCCTGAGGCTGGAGAGTTGATCTTCTTGATGATACCGTTTTACAAGGCGGATGGCTGAGCGTAGATATTGAGTATGTGGTGGTACTCACGTCAGTGCTTTGCCAGAGTTGCCTTGCTGAAGCTGTTTCCCCAAACCGAAGCCAAAGAAACTAATGGCCATCATAGGAGCAACTCCAGCCAGGGGAGCCCCCATGCCCTTGTACAGGCCCAGGATCCCCTGACCACAAGCAGAGACACATGCATTACACACATGCACACAATAACACACCATGCACACGACATATGCATTTCAATATTTATGTGTGTGTGTGTGTGTGTGTGTGTGTGGGTGAAGTAGCATGTGTTCACCTCTTTGGAGATGGTCTTGTGGAAGCAGTCATAAGTTCCTCTGTAGAGTAAGAGCTGGCCGGGGGAAGCTTTGGGCTGAGTCTGTAACCTCACCTGGTATTAGGAGAAGTCAAAACACAGCAGATCCTAAATGTTAGGAGAAGTCACAAAACATTACATCCGAAATGTTAGGAGAAGGATGTGTGTGTGTGTGTGTGTGTGTGTGTGTGTGTGTGTGTGTGTGTGTGTGTGTGTGTGTGTGTGTGTGTGTGTGTGTGTGTGTGTGTGTGTGTGTGTGTGTGTGTGTGTGTGTGTGTGTGTGTGTGTGTGTGTGTGTGCATGTGTGCGTGTGTGCGTGAGTGCGTGCGTGTCTCCCTTATGCCCTGATCAGGTAGGATCATTACCTCGTTACCACTGGTAACAGATAATCCCTACCAAACACATGGTTGCTAGGCTATCAAAACAGGGTTCTCTGAGAACAGCACAGATCAATTTTGTAACTCCCATAACCATATCTTATCCCACCATTAGGGATATAACGAGGAGCACTGTGTCAAAACAAAATGGGACCTTTGAAGGTATCAGACTTTTACTATGTGCCGTGCTGAAGCACTTGGGGTCCAACCCCCCCCCCCCCCTCTTTCTGAAGTCAGACACACCCAGACGGTTATTGTCGAGTTGGTTTGAGGACGGTAGTGTAAGTGCTGTATGAGTATGGAGCATGGAGACAGACTGATAACGAGGGACACACCCCAACGGCTGCTTCTGCTCCTGTTGGAGGGGGGGGAGGTTCTGAGCCCCGGGTGATTCTGGACTCCTGATAGGAGGGGGGGAGGTTCTGATTCTCGACTCCTGATAGATGGATTGGAGCTCAGGTCTGAGCCCAGGCTGAGGGGGGGAACATGATTCAGTTCATTGAGGGTCTCTAGGTCTTTTCTGGCTTGCTGGATCCAGTATTATCTGCCAGGTACTTGCCCTATGTTGGGCCATGGTCAGGACAATAGGACGGGGTATTAATGTGAGTTAGGAGGGCACTCTGTCGATGCCAAGTGTTGGAATAGGCTTTGAAGGTGACAACAACAGATATGACTTTGCAGGCAGGCAGGTTATGTCAAGTGCATCTATAAATATATAGTGTCATTATGAACACCCAAACAACATGTTGTTTTTAATTGATGATTATTAATGTATACCCTTGAATGCCTAACAAATGCTGGTATAATATATTTACCTGCAACTCCTGTATCAGGCCTGTAACTTTGGCACATATGCAGTGTGTCGTGACAAAAGATTTAAACTTTGTATACCTAACCCTAAAGCAGTCTCCACTTCTTGAGCTATGCACATTGCACACACATGTGCTGCAGTATAACATTTGAATAGTAGGACTTTATGATGACGTTTGTTGAATTCTTGATTCTGATTGGTCAATAACGTGCACGGTGTGCATTATTTTTCAATGACAGGACGGTGGACACTCCTGCTTTAAAGACCTACAAATAAATGTGCTACCAATCCAACACGATCTAACATTAACAACAACCACGGCCACATGACTATCCCCAAGATGTTTACTACCTTATAGTTACTTTTCCTCTATAACGTTATAGATGACAGTAGTATTCTAACCCTAACCCTAACCGCTGTGGGTGAATGTGGTAAAAGGACACCATAATCCTCGATGCATGATCGGTGAAGGGTGTGCCGGGGTCTGGGTGCTGAGCTCTCTGAGTCAGCATGGAGGTCCTGGTCGATATTAACCATCACTGCCATGGCAGTGATGGTAAAAAAAAAGTTGCCTTTAACGTTTCCTCTGACAGGGAGATTAGCAAGATTAACCCGGATTTAAAGTAGATAACCCTCCTAGACATCTAATCGCAAACTCGTGTTAGTAAAAGAACATGCCTTCACCACGTCGACCACGTCAGTTTATTTTCTATACTAAAGGAAAAAAGAGAAAAGAACGCCTTGTGTATGGATCGGTATAGGACAGAAGGCATCAGCCCAGACCTCAGACAAGTCTCACCTTGATCGTGTCAAGCGGGTGTCCGGCGAGCAGGAGACACGCTCCGGCGACGCCCCCCGCCGCGAAGTTCTTCAGCGGTGAGACCCGCTGACCGGCAGCCTCCCCGTCCCCCATGTCAGCTTCAGAGTCAAACCGATCACACACATTCCCTACTGGGATCACATGGACGGGGACGGGGTGTCGTTCAGCCTCTAGAGTCCAGCGGGCTGCCTCCAATTATCAAGCTGCGTCTACATTATCTCACTGTTCACTTTTTTCTTTTCTTTGACTGGTGGACATAAGAATCTCTCTCTCTCTCTCTCTCTCTCTCTCTCTCTCTCTCTCTCTCTCTCTCTCTCTCTCTCTCTCTCTCTCTCTCTCTCTCTCTCTCTCTCTCTCTCTCTCTCTCTCTCTCTCTCTCTCTCTCTCTCTCTCTCTCTCTCTCTCTCTCTCTCTCTCTCTCTCTCTCTCTCTCTCTCTCTCTCTCTCTCTCTCTCTCTCTCTCTCTCTCTCTCTCTCTCAGCACTGACCCCTGCCTGTTGCCTGCTGTACTTTGACCTGAAGACCCTGACCTTCTCCAGTACTGATTCAATAGACTGATTCAATAAAGCTTTCTAAAGGGAAAAATAAGAGAAAAATAAAAGTCCTGAAGTGAATAGCCTATCCTGATAGCTATCCAACTTGTTGCCAGTGAAAGCAGGCCTACTCAACTAAGAACAGACTGTCTATAATTTTGGCAAACAGGAGGCATTGCAACCATCTTTTATTTTAAAAGTATAATCATATTAGCCTACGTTCTTTTAGAAATTGTAAACATAATATATAATTATGACATAAAAGGGAAATGGCAGTTTATAAATACATTCTGCATTTATAAAGTCTTTGTGTGTCTGAGATCTCTATGGGTAAGGATGCATTATAGCTATAGTGTTTAGGTCTAGCCTCGACTCCAGTTCAGTGAGAAAAGCGTTGTTGCAGAATAAAAGTGTTTGTTATTGGTTTGTTAATATTGTCTTTCAGTATGCCTCAGAGAGAATTAATGAATGCCGAATAGGTGTCCATGTTAATGCTCATAGGTGTTAATGAAGAATAATTGTAGTTTTGTAACTACTTCTACAACTACTTATGGTGTTTTTCACTGTTAACCTATATAATCTACCTGTGTTAATCATTACCTACATCACCTACAAAAGGAATTAATACTCTTGAACATGAGTAATGTTAAATTATGTTTAAATTTACATAACATTTTCAGATCTAGGCCTCTGATCTTTTGACAAACCCAAACTCTTAGGTAGAAAACTCCCAGGAAAAATCCACCACCTTGTCTTTAATAACTATTCAGATAAAAATTTGGTGTAGTGTGACACCAACTTTCTCGTTGTTCCACATGTAGTGAGCGCAACACATACCCCCGTCCTCCCAGCGGGGTCAGTAGGCCTCCAGTAGTGTTAGTGTTATACTGATTACCATTCTCCAGTCCAACATAAACAGCCATAGGACAGAATGCACTGTCGGTTTAATCAACAGGCCAACCAACTGTTACAGCTCCTTTTCCACTCTGAATAGGTGTCCTGTGCCCTGTTACCGGAACTTTATCAGACTCTGAGCATCCTTATTGAAAGGCGAAACACTGAAGGCTTTGTTGAAATTCTCCTTACATGCAAAGAGCAATCAATAAATCAAGTGCTTTGACCAAAACAATGATCAGTATAATTGGATGTCGTGGGCCTGTATTAAACCATGCCAATCCTTTCAACAACCCCCATGAAATGATGGGATGGTCTTCCGGCTTCCAGTGCATGCTCTGCTGTGCACTCAGTGCACGTGACCCGAGTCTTCAGTCAAGGTTTTCAATTATTTTGTTTTTGTGATTGTGTCATGAAATTGGCTAGTCGTTGTTTATTGTTAGCTACATTAGCCTCTTTAGCAAACCAGCTCGAAAACAAACAACACCACTTTACATTGTATTGCACACACAGCAAGACCGTGCAATGCATAAATTGGTGACCGGAATAAAGTAGCAATGTATAAGAGCGTGTGTAAGAGCATTTAAAATCAACATTAAAATGACCAACATCAAATACAAAGAAAATAAATCTCTTCACGGGCACAGCCATTTTCTTGCGAGCGTCATCACTGCTCTCGGTCTACTCTCAGAATTCCGAGAGATGAAGACAAAAAGGGGGGGGTGTCTGAGAAGTACCGCAAGAAAGCTGGGAGATTTCTGACTTCCGACTCGGAAGGCTGGCGTCCGAGGATTCAGGAACAAACCATGAAACGCGCCAATCTATAGGCGCTCATCATCCTGGTGATAACGAGACGTGTCACCAGTGATGACGCTCACGCTTACGTGTGTTCCCGACAGCGACCGCTCACGTGCACTGCGTTGGGAATCTAAAAGTTCTTCACAGCAGGGTTTTTTTTATCCGATAAAAAACAGAACTGAACAGAACTTATTAGGATCAAGTTTGCATGCCTTTATTTCCTTGATGCCTAACACCTACTATCCTTTTGCTTTTATTTATGAGAAGCACATAAAGTATTGCCACTGTATGGAATGTGCCGCTTCATGCCGCTTCATGAGGAAGGAGGTGGAGTTTTTGGGTCACAGACTGGGGGGAGAAGGCATCAGCACACTGGAGGAGAAAGTGCATGCAGTGAGAGACTGGCCGACACCAACTGACCAACGACAGCTGAAGAGCTGTCGTTGTGCAAAGTTTGTGCGAAGTTTGTGCGAAGTTTCTCCTGCACAGCTGCCCCCCTGCACCACCTGCTGCAGAAGGACAGGGACATCACCTGGACGCCACAGTGCCAACAAGGCCTTCAGCTCCCTCCAGAAGGCACTGACTGAGGCCCCCGTCCTCACCCCCCCGGACCCCGGGTTGCAGTCTACTCTGGACACGGATGCCAGCGACTTGGGCATGGGTGCAGTGCGGGCTCAGGCGGGGCCAAAGGGGGAGAGATTGGTGGCGTATTTCAGCAAAACCTTCAACAAGGCTGAGCGCCGCTACTGCGTCACGCGCCGAGTGCTCCTCGCCATGGTGGCGGCGATTAAGCACTTCAAGTACTACCTGTGTGGCCGGCCCTTCACTGTAAGGCCAGATCATTCGGCACTGCAGTGGCTGATGTCCTTCAGAAAACCAGAGGGCCAAGCTGCGCGCTGGATTGAAACGCTGCAGTCCTACGTCTTCACGGTGGTACACAGGGCCGGAGCCAGCCACGCCAACGCCGATGCCTTGTCCCGACGCCCCTGCGCACTGGGAGGGTGCCAGTACTGTGAGCGGAGAGAAGCGCGTGAGAGATAGCTCCGTATCGAGGAGGAGACATGCCCCATGCACAAGGGGGCCGGACCAGTCTGCCGCGGAATGCAGATGGTTGACGCAGCCGACTGGCAGACACAGCAGGAGCAGGACATGGACATACAACCGGTGTGACAGTGGGTTGAGGCAGGACAGAGACCACCCTGGGAGGAGGTGACTGGGAGCTCCACTGCAACGAAAGGCATGTGAACTATGTTTGAGGCGCTGAGAGTGAGGGATGGAGTGCTGCAGAGAGCCTGGAAGGAACCTGCTACGGGAGAAGAATGGTGGCAGGTGATAGTCCCCAGTTCACTGAGAGACTGTGCTGAGAGCATCCCATGGGACCGCAGGAGCGGGGCACTTCGGAGTAGCAAAAACACTCCGCCGGCTTCGTCAGAGGTTTTACTGGGGGCGGGTCAGAAGGGACGTAGAGACCCTTTAAAGTGTGCGTCATATAGACCTATTAGCCTTTTAGACCATGATTACAAAATTATAACTAAACTACTAGCAAAAAGGTTAGAAGACATTTTACCTAAATTAATTAATCCAGACCAAGCAGGTTTTATAAAGGGGAGGTATTCTGCTGACAACATAAGGAGACTCTTGAATGTAATAAACCATTTTGACACTGGTCGGAACCCCTCTCTGCTCCTTGCACTGGACGCGGAGAAGGCATACGACCGTGTCGAATGGAGCTTTCTTTTCGCTATTCTTGAAAAACTCAATATGGGACAGAATTTTCTAGCGTGGATTAAATCAATTTATAATAACCCCAAAGCCGCTGTTATTACAAATGGGACTTCGTCAGACTTCTTTGTATTAAGAAGAGGAACAAGACAAGGGTGTCCTTTGTCAAGTTCGTTGTTTGTGATCGTAGTTGAATTGTTGGCATCATGTATACGAGACAATAATGATATTAAAGGACTGAAAATCAATAACGAGGAACATAAAATATCTTTATTTGCAGATGATATAATTTTATACATAAAAGAACCAGAACAGTCGTTAACATACTTATATAATGAAATTCAACAATTTGGAAAATATTCAGGATATAAAATAAACTTCAACAAATCTAACGCCTGTCTCTTGCACATGATGCCAACACAAACAATGCTCGACTCGTATCCTTTTAACTGGACTCCTGAAGGGTTTAAATACTTGGGAATAAACATTACACCGCAGCTGGAGAACTTGTATAAAGAAAATTACTGTCCCCTTGTAGAAAAGATAAAAAACGATCTGTGTAAATGGTCCACACTTCCTCTATCACTATTAGGAAGAATATATGTGATAAAAATGAACGTCCTTCCAAGATTAAATTTTATGTTTCAAATGTTACCGTGTTACCTATCTACAGATTTTTTTAATGCTTTAAATAGACAAATTTCTAAATGTATTTGGTGCAACAAGATGCACAGGATAAAACTACTGACTCTTATGAAGCCGGAATCCATGGGGGGTCTCGGTCTTCCCAATTTTCAATATTATTTTTGGTCAGCTCAGTTACGAAATGTAGTGACATGGTCACTGGGAAGACAGGACTCACAATGGATTAAAATGGAAGCCAAATTAGTTGACCCTTTACCTTTGGACTCTCTCATATTTATAAAACAATTTAACAAAATAAAGGACATAAGTGACTGTTTCACTATTGTTAATACACTTCGAGCTTGGAAGGACAGTTCAAAAAAACTTGGTATTACCAATTATGCTTCCACATTTTCTCCTATGTATCGTAACCCAGATCTAGACAAAGTCCTAGCGTCGATTAATATACAAAAATGGGCTCAGTTGGGAATAAAGCAATTCAAGGACTTGTTTCATAGAAATATGCAGTTGAAATCCTTTATAGAGTTAAGAATAGAATACGGCATTCCAAATACAGATTTCTTTAGGTACTTACAAATGCGGAATGTTATACAGTCACTCAGAAGAGAAAACATGCTAAGATCTGATCTTTACGAAATTGAAGAAATACTAATGCTGTCAACCACAATCAAAGGTAAAATTAGTGAACTATACAACATATTCTATAAAGATTGTCAATCATCCTTTGTACCTTTGATGAAGATTTGGGAAACTGACCTTGCAATGAAACTTGATGAAAACACCTGGCAAAATATTATTGACAGAATACACTTTCCTTTCACAAGTAACAAAATCAAAGAAGCCAATTTTAAATTTATCCAGAAATTGTATTTAACTCCAATAAAAATGCATAAGATCTCCAGAGAAAACTCCTTGAACTGTCCTAGATGTAAAAACAAACAGGGGACATATATGCATATGTTTTGGCACTGTGAAAAATTGAAGGATTTTTGGAACTCGGTTCACTCATTCACAAAGTCAGTCTTGGAAATACAATTCAATGCATCTCCGTGTGTTTACCTATTAAATGATTTACCAGATATTCGAACAGACTCAAAAAAATACAGACTATTAATTATTATGACATATTTTGCCAAGAAATGTATTCTTCTGTTGTGGAAAAATGACTCCTCACCAACTGTTGCAATGTTTCAGGATCAGATAGCCCATCTTCTCCCACTAGAAAAACTGACTTTTGAAAAGCATAATAGAGGACAAATGTTCCAAGAACTTTGGTCTCCACTGATGTCTCAGTTAAACAGAGCAACCATTAATTGAAGTGTTAAAAAATAACAACTATATGCTCTGATCTATAATTGACCTACCAACAAAGTATAGATAATGCTGTGGTTATTGTTATGATATATAGTCTGCTTCTGTGTGTTTATTTTTATTTTTAATTTAATTTATTTTGTTTGTTTTGTGCCTTTGTTATTATTGTATTGTCATCTTTGCTATGTTTGTCAGGTTGGGAGGGGGGTTGTGGTGCGCTGTGGGACAAGTCTATGTTACCTGTCTCACAAATAAAAAGATAAAGAAAAAAAGAAGGGACGTAGAGGACTTTTGTCGCCGCTGCGACCTCTGCGCGTCCTACAAGGGCCCCCCAGATCAGTCCCGCGCACAACTACAACAACAGGCGTTGGGGGCTCCCATGGAAAGAGTAGCTGTGGACGTCATGGGCCCATTCCCCCGCACGGACGCAGGCAACCGGTACGTTTTGGTCGCCATGGACTTTTTTACAAAATGGCCTGAGGCGTACGCAATACCAGATCAGGAAGCAGAGACGGTGGTTGACGCTCTGGTAGAGGGCATGTTCAGCAGGTTCGGGGTGGCAGAAACCATCCATAGTGACCAAGGGAGGAACTTTGAGTCGCGGGTCTTCGCCGCCATGTGTGAGCGCACGGGCATGCATAAGACCCGGACCACAGCCCTGCACCCCCAGAGCGACGGCCTCGTCGAGAGGTTCAACAGGACCCTGGGAAAGCAGCTGGCAATCCTCACAGCGGAACATCAACGGGACTGGGACACGCACCTGCCCTTCGTCCTCATGGCCTACAGGTCCGCTGTTCAGGAGTCCACCTCATGCATGCCTGCCCTCCTCATGTTGGGGCGGAAGCTACGGACGCCCGTGGAGGTGGCCTTTGGCAAGCCCCCTGACACCCCTGCTGTTCCTCCGGGGAGAGAGTACGCCAGGAGACTCCAGGATCGGATGGAGTCCGCCCATATCTTTGCCCGGGACCAGCTGGAGAAAGCGGGCATGAAACAAAAAAGGAACTACGACATAACGTCGAAGGGAAGACACTTCCAAGCTGGAGAGCTGGTGTGGGTGTACCGCCCCCGCAGGAAGAAGGTTGCGCTCCACAGAGACAGGTTGGCCCCGTACAGAGGGGACTCCCTCCCTTCCCCAAGCTCAGAGTCCCAGGTGCCCGCCCGGAGGGGCGACGGCGCAACCGCTGCATGCAGCTACACAGGGGCACATGAGCCCTATCCAAGTCCCATTTCCCCTGCACATACTTCCCCAGAGACAGTGTCTAAACCCCCTGTTCACATCCCTCCTTCCCCCTTCCCACCGCAGTCACCTTTCACTGCACAGGGGCGTTGCCCCAACCACCGGGCAGATGCGCCTGCGTCCCCCACGCGGTCGCGGAGACAGGGAAGTCGGCCGGCCCGTTTCAGAGACTTTGTGTAGTCCCTCGGGACGAGGGACTTTGTTTGGGGGGAGCTGTGTAACGAGCTGGGTTCATGTGGTTCTGTTATTATGCGTTCAGCAGCAG
This sequence comes from Gadus macrocephalus, assembly GCF_031168955.1. Classification (NCBI taxonomy): domain Eukaryota; kingdom Metazoa; phylum Chordata; class Actinopteri; order Gadiformes; family Gadidae; genus Gadus; species Gadus macrocephalus. The sequence goes on along the minus strand of NC_082382.1, from coordinate 6,447,338 downwards.
TACGAATGTTCTCATGTGTTGGGTTATGCACTAATGTTATTAGTGGAGGTTAATGGGGGATTGTCTCACGAGAAGGGGGGGGGACAATGTGAGGGAGGGTCCGGAAGCAACGGGTTGTTTTGATTTAGAACTGTGCAGCAATGCTAACTGACAGAGCAATTGGCCCATATATTTTTAGATAAACAGCTTATCTTAAGTATGTGTGTGTGTGTGTGTGTGTGTGTGTGTGTGTGTGTGTGTGTGTGTGTGTGTGTGTGTGTGTGTGTGTGTGTGTGTGTGTGTGTGTGTGTGTGTGTGTGTGTGTGTGCGCGTGTGTGTGTATGTGTATGATGGCTGGTTGAAGCAGCCTCACCTGGTGGCCTCTGATTGGACTCTAGGGCTGGGTGAGGCTGCACACCTGTTTCACATTGACTAATCAGTGAGCACAGGTTAAACCAGCCATCCCCACGCTCGCTCAGGCAGAGCTCCTGCATGGCAGTATGGAACACCGGGCCACGGATCATTTGCAGCCAACCGTATACATAAGAGATCTGAACATCACCTGCCTGGGTCCTCAATCTAGAGCAGCCCAAATAAAAGTCCCCCAGGTGATGTGCAGCATGAACACAATAATGTGTAAAAGATAAATATATATACATATATATAAATCATTATGTTGGGGGTAAAATGTGCGGTCCTGTTCATCCCCTCCCTCACAATGGCCCTCATTTATCAAACGAGCGTACGACAGAAAACGTGCGTAAAATGGACGTACGCTCATTTCAACGTTGAGCTTGGCATTTATCAATTTGAACGTGAGCGCAGGCTGCGATGAAATCTCACGTCAGGTCTGAGCTCGTGTACGCAAGTTTTTTTGGCGCAACATACGGGTATTTCAATGATGAATAGTGCAGCACAAGTAGCCCATGTTCAACATCTGTATTAATTACTAAATAAATTGGCCCAGCCGTTCAAACAATTACAATCAAAAAACAGTTTTGCTATGAAAATAATTAGAATGTGACAGGTGAAATGTTTATTCAGCTGTCTATATTAACAGGAGCTTTGCCAAATAGGTGGTCGTGTCTCAGCGATGGCAGATCTGGCTCTGTTAAGGACCTCAACGCACAGACGAGAGTTTTTCGAGACCGCGCCGATTTTTTTAAGGAGGGCGATGAATGGCTCTTGAGTCGTTTTCGTCTCCCAAGGCATCTCCTGATGGAGCTATGCAATGCTTTGGAGCCACAGTTAAGGCGAGAAACTAGGCGATCAAACGCAATACCTGTGCAGGTTTGCTCTACCTTGGGATTTTTGGCCACCGGGATCTTGCAGCGGGAGATCGGGGACAGGTCTGCTATTTCCCAGCCAAGTATTAGCCGAACCATGCCAGCAGTTTTGGCAGCTATAATGTCCCTCTCCGAACGTTATATTAAATTCCCATATAATAACGATCAGCAAACTGGAATCAAACGGGATTTTTATGCTATTGCTAGGTTTCCAAATGTGATTGGTGCGGTTGATTGTACCCATGTGCGTATGAACCATCTATTAATGATTACGCGTACATCAACCGCAAAAGCTACCATTCAGTTAATGTTCCGATTATTTGCGATGCCAGAATGTCAATCCTGAACATGGTAGCCCGATGGCCTGGGGGCACGAACGATTCTTTTATTTTCCAAAATAGCAACGTTGGGCATCGTCTACATCAGGGCGCACTACATGGTCAGAGTCATCTCGGTGAGTTACGCTGCAGTCGCACTGCACCGGCCTCCTCCCGTTTCTTGCTTGGCCGGCTTCACAGCCGCAACACGTTTTTTGGTGCTGAGCTTCATGTCGGACCATTTTTTCTTCACCTTATTCGGAATTAAATAACTAACGGAATGCAAACAATAGCATATATGTGAAATGTTTTAAGCTGGATAACAGAAGTTGTACATTTAATTTATTATTTAATCAATTTAATTAACAAACCTCTTCCGTAGCCCGACGAACATTGGAAACACTATTCACTGCAACAGTTATTTCCTTCCATATAGCATTCTTTTGCTGGCCTTTAATGCCAGCTATAGGCTACCAAATAAAACCAGACGGTTCGCATCCACCAGTGACCCGAGCGTCTCCATTTGGGTCTCGGAAAAATTCCTCTATTTTACCGTTGGACGTTTCTCCATGTCGTAAAAGTTAGGGGCGAGACTTCTGAAGACGTGCTTTTTATATGGGCGTGTTACGTTAATTACGATCGATCTCAGCCGCCGTATTTATCAACACCAAGATCCTTCGTACGCTGGGATTGGTGTGATACGAAGGTTTCGTAAATCTCACGTGGGTCCTATCGTAAGATGAATCATGCGTTCAGATTTGCGCTCATTTCTACGTTCGTTTGATAAATGAGGGCCAATATCTCTGCCTGGGCGAAAGAATTATCATTCAGTCCAATTGCTAGCCAAATACATTTGGTAAACCAACATACTTTAATGATTGCTAACCCAGGCAGAGTCAGTGGTGGTGGAGTAGGGACACTTGACGTTATTGACATTGATGAACACCTTAGTTAAGGACACTCAATTTCAGTGTCCCTAAGTTCAATAAGCTCTCTCTCTCTCCAAAATCAGTTTGAAATGAAACTAGGTCAAAAGAACTGGGGCCAGATCAACCTGAAGTTCAGACCCTACAGAGGGGTCTGAGGACGGAGGAGCCTGTGTGTTGGCTGGACCGCCAACCTCCAGCTCAGGAGCCGCCATTGAATGCTAAGGTAATTATTTGTTTATAAACGTAATGACGTCACTAAATCGAAAATTAAAAAGCAAATATAGAAGCCTTGGCAAACCTTTTATACAAAATATCTAAACATAGTATTGGTATTGTAGTGAAACAGGCAGACATCTGTTCTGTATAGAATCCAAACTCCTGTAGGGGCCTGGAGGAATGGGGGCAGGAGCCGTAACGAGGGAAGCCGGGTCCTGCTCCCATTCCTGGACTTCTAGCAGGGTTAAGAATAGGACCAACAGGGCTCAGTTATACACAACAGGTACATGAACCAAACAGAGACGGCACAGCATGCAGCAATGTAGAAGGTACTCAACTAGAAAATAAGTCGGAGGGGAAAAGGTATGAACACGTAATCACTTTTATTTAAGATGAATAAGTGTCTTAGTTGAAACATCGATTGAGAGAATCTACATTATATATATTCTCCATTATTAATTATTTATATTCGTGGTGATGTTTTAGGGTCCTGTCAATCAAATAATCCACAGTCCAAGTGGTGGCAGTAATGCACTGAGATGATAGATCTCAGTCAACCGGCAAAAAAACAAAGAGGAATCAGATGGGACACTACTTGGCTGGCAATCATAAGCATTTAAAGAGTTAAGTTGAAGGGAGTTAAGGATTCTTAGACGCAAAGCCACTGAATGTTTTAGGGAAGAAACGCAATGGGCCTATCTCACAAAAATCGGAAATGACGTCACACCGGGTAAACATTCTTCCGGCGAAGTCATTTCAGCTGTTGACGTCAACACAAAAATGCAGCGTTTCTTCGCCACTTCCCTGGTGGGTTTTCCAAAATTACGATTCGAAGATGTGCAGAAGATTGTGGAGTCACACTCAGCAACACCATTGTCAAATATCATGGATTACTCGACCGGAAGTCCCTTTACCCGGTGAAGGCAAAATCGAACGCCGAACCAGGAAGTTGTGAGATAGGCCTGAGCGAAAGTCCTGAAGCAAACTCCTCCCCCTTTCGTTATGAAGGGACGTAAAGACGGCGCACAGGTGACGTCATCTACGTGTGCCAAATAAAAACCGGCGGGACTTATTCTGTCTGATTTTTCAGTTAATCAAAATATTGAATGCATCGTATACCACAAAAAAGGTAAAGTAGGAACATGACCGTCAGTTCTTTCTAATGTCGTAGCATGTGTTTACAAGAGCTGCTCCTCAGCAGGTTGTGGAGGCGCTACTGTTCTTTCTCTCGTTAGGATGGTCTTTTATAGAAGATGCATTCGATTTGAGACGGCCTGTAGGTTGATTCTTTCTGGTTTCAGTCCAGCAGTGCGGGAGAGATGACGCAGAGGAAGAGCTCGGGCAAACGGGTAGGACCTCTGAACCATTTCTGCATACTGGTTCCGTATAGGCCATACTTAATTCCTAAAGAGTACATACTCCAGCCATTTACTTCCTTGTTTCCGAACAGAGTCCCATTGTAGCAAATGGTCGGAAATACCGAGATGCTTTTGTTCTACAGAAGTTTTTACTTTGTTGTAACGCGTTTTTTTAAGTGACGGTCGGACCCTACGGAGTAAGATGGGTCTCTCTCCTTGGGAGTAAGATGGGTCTCAGACCCTGGCGGTCGGGGCTTATGGCTGTACGGTGATGTAGCCCCAGACCTGACCTGTTGTCCCGCGTTTCAGAGCTCCACTGCGGTGGAGGTGGAAGAAGACGACTCGATATTCACACAACCCACCACCTCCCAGGTCCAGAAAGGGATGGAGAAGCTGACCAAAGCTCAGATCGACGAAAAGGTGACACGTGCACAATATGTATATAATACAAATTTCTTGACCTTTATTGTTTTTCTAACCGTTGTTTCCTGCAGACCACCGAGCTGGTTCAGTATATCCTCATGAAAGACCAGAAAAAGATTCCAGTAAAGCGTGCCGGTAGTACGACCTCTTTGTGATAATGAGTTTAATATATTTTGATATGAAGCTGTTAACAAACAGGCTTGTGTTTCATGTACCAATGGCTTACCTTCTCCTTCTTTCCTTCTATGTAGACATTGTCAAAAATGTCCTGAAGGAATATAAGAATGTGTTCCAGGAGATCATGAATCGAGCGCAACAACGGTTTGAGCAGGTTGGTTGGAGCCGAAACAATTTGCCATCAAACCATTTTGTTTAGAACATTGTGACCCACAATGCAACTCATTTGGATGTGACGCATTGTATTACTCTCTTGGACAGGTCTTCGGGTTCAAGTTGGTGGAAATTGATGCCAAGAACCATGTATACATATTAATCAACAAGCTGGAGCCAGCGGAGGGGAGCGAGATGATGTGAGTGTTGGCCGTGCCTCCTCACTTATTGGTTTCTTCAGGCAGTGATGAGTGCCCGTTGGACTGAAAGGGTTCTGTTTGCATTCCCCTCATGTAGAAGTGGCAATCCCAAGACGGGTTTGCTCTTTGTGATCCTCAGCCTTGTGTATATGAAGGGGGGAGTCGTTCCAGAAGGTGAGGCTCCAGTGTTCACCTCCCATATCTAAAACTAGGCTATTGGTTTATTCTAACCTTGATCGCTGACTAAACAAGTCAATCTGCTCTAAAATAAACATTTTTCGTTTTATTCAGGCCTTGTCTGGAATACATTAAAAAAGATGAAAGTTGATCTTGGGTAAGACGGAGTGTGTGTGGACTAACATTCCTTGTTTTTCAATGAGATTATTTGCATTATGCCAATGACATTGTTCTGCTTTAGGGAAAGGCATCCAGAGTTTGGTGATGTGAAGAAATTGGTCACAGATGAGTTTGTGCGTCAAAGGTAAGGCCGTTTCCATAAAATCTTTATCCTAATCCCCTTTAGGTCAAAAGTATTGTCAAAATATTTTTGTAAAGACGGGTATTAATCGCAGTCCACCCTTTAATGTTTGAATGCTTTTGAAGTGGCAGTGTCTTGGTGTTGCCTCCACTGAACTAAGTCCTGTGTGGTTCTTTGTCCCCCCCCCCAGCCTCACTTCACACTGTATTGCATGTAGCTCAACGGACTATGACGCTTGTTTGGGGACCTCAAGGTTGTTGGTTCGAATCCCATTGGTGTGATCAGAGCCGGTTTCTCTCAGACCATAGATCCCGGTTTATACCACACCAAAGAGCAGAAGGAGAACAGAGAGTTTGGCATGTTCAGTAGAGTTGGTGGAACAGTGCTCCTCTGTACATCCCCGTACATTTAGAGACATTGGTTCACAGGACACACCGTGCCCCTCTACTGATGGCCAGTGTGGGCTGTGTTTGGCTTCGGTTATTTCAAATAGCCTTTTTTATCCAACTTCTGATTGTTGGATCAGCTGTTATAACTCGGGGGTTTGAGGAATTGTAACTGACGTTTCCACCGTGCAGAAAGAGGTATCTGAACTGGAATAAACCTGTAGACTCAAGTATATCTCTGTAAAGACGGAGTCATGCAAAACCGCATCGAGCTGTAGAAACACTGTAGTAAATATTCAAGGTGCTGGTTCGCCACAAGTTGGAGCGCATCAAGTCTGCGCGCATACAGCCTCCGCGCTGTATTCAAACATTCAGTCACGAGGAGATACAACCTTTTTAAAATGAGCAGGAATACTTTTTAATGTACAGTTAATAATTACATTTATCAAGGGGCTTTATTTAAAGCTACAAAAAGAATACAATAAAATAATAAATAAATAATTCAACGCAACTCTGACGTCCCCCAGCTGGTGGGGGGCTAATGACGTCATCGTTTGCGTTTCAGGCGTCCACACGAATCCTAACACGAAACCGCATAGTTCCGGATAGATTAGAAACCACCTCCGAGGGTGGTTTCAGAAATGTGCGGTTTCGGGCACCGGATCCACCGGCTCTGTCTGGACGGTCGACCGAAACGCACAAGACTTATGCAGTTTCACCAAAAAATCGGCTTTGTGTGGCCGGGGCCTCAGAGGCATCCAGGAGTTTTGTGCTCTTCCATCTGGAATACTCCTTGGCATGTTCCACTTTCCCTGCTGGGAACATTTGCATTCCCACCATGGCCCCCAGTTGCCATGGTGAATAATCCCCTGGGATGGAACATTTGCATTTCACACCTTGGGTCACCAGGTTAGATTGCTCGACGTCTTGCCTTCTATTCATGGGACAGTGTCTTTTCCTCTAAACCCCTGCCCATTGGTCCACACACTGAACCAATTTGGTCCAGTGCATTCTGAACCAATTTGGTCCAGTGTGTTGGCTGAAATTAAATATTATAAATAACATTAATTATATTGTATGTATGACTCTTCAATGCAGTGTCCCTGATGCATATCTGAATGCTGCTGTACCCTGTGCACCAGGTACCTGGAGTACACCAAGGTCCCCCACACCGAGCCAGTGAAGTACGTTTTCACCTGGGGCCAACGGGCCGAGGTTGAAGTGTCCAAAATCAAAATCCTTGAGTTCCTCGGCGAGGTGAGTGTGCTTTGGTCACTCGTGTTTTGACAGAGAATTCCTCCAAATAAAAATATAACTTATAGTTCATTGATTAAGCATCTGACCTGATGGTCAGTTTGATTCTTTTACTTGGGTGTCATAGTTTGTGGAAATGTCACTGAGTTGCAGTTAACGATCTGTGCTCAGAATTGCAGCAATACCACTTCACTTGTAGGCTAAACAGTGAAGACGTCTGCTACCCTTGTCCATAGAGTGTTGCCCCTATTTGTTGAGCAACAATTGTTTTAGTCCCATGACCTCTCTGGTTTCTGGGACACTAGCCTCTGCCGGATCCCAGATTAGTGGAACACGAATGGTCCGTCTGTGAAATCAATGTGCATTTCCGGTTGACTTTGAGAATGTATCGGTGATCGTTAGGGGCTGCTGTTGCTCTTTATATCATTAGATGTCCTTTAACACGGGAACATGTCTCTGTCCCAGCTCCATAGCCAGGACCCTCAGCACTGGAGTCAGCAGTACAAGGACGCCAGCAGTCAGCGGTCCTCCAGGGCCCCTCAGCCCAGCACCAGCTCCCAGTGTTGACTCACCCGACACCCTTTACCGTGGTTATTTCAGGCATAACCAAAGAATCATTTGTTCATACAAGGATAAAATGCCGGACATGTTCTTTACGAGAGATGGGGGGATTGTAATTGTTCAGCGATTAACGTTCACACTGAATGTTCTAAGGCATTGTATGTTTTATTAGTTCAAGGTGCCAGTTGTAAATATAATTTTTCATAAAATAAACCCTATTTGTGTATCTTTGCCTCAGTGATTGCTTTTAGTTTTTCTCACACACGCCACAGGGCTTTGTTGCACAGTACTGACGACATTAAACACAATGCCACACAATGGGAGGCTTGGCACACACTCAAAATATCACTTATGAATCTAAGACGTATACATTGAAGTGATCAAATAATGATGGAGGTCTACATCCTACTTGGTTGTGTACTTGACAACTACTTGGGAAGAGCTGTGATCACGTTCTGTTACAAACCAATGGGTATTAAGGACAACATCTTGAAGATCACCTCTTAATGACATTGACCCGCTCTAGTCTTAGTCTAGGTTCAGATTCGCAGCTGAACAAGTTTACATGTAAATGTTCTTAAGGATTCCTTTAAATTGCCTCTTGGGAAACCAAGATAAACCTGATCAGATATTCAGCTGCATTCAATATTGCATACATTAATTACACACTATTCACAAGTGCCACATTTGAACAATTCAGTGTAAGATTGAGGATTTGTTAAACCAACTGAGCCAAGGTTAAGGAAAATGGCTTAAATGAGGTAAGACAGTGAGTCCACAGTAAGCGTAGCTAGGCTAGACTGCATCATGGTGCATAGTGTTATGTACATTTGACTTGAGGCACACAGTGGTGTTGGGCAGTAGAAGGCCAACTTCCCCTACAAGTTTGATCCGAAGGGGATGGTGCTTTTAGTTAATTTGTACGATTTGAATTACATCTGTGTTGTACCTCCACACCCACAGATCCACTTTCGGACCACTTCATATTATGTATCATCTTGGAATGCACCTTTTTGTTCTTTAATACTCCCTTGTGATTTAAGTTGAATTTTAAACTAAACAGAAATTCTTTTTTTGTATAAATTGAACCAAAATGTCAGCTATTCTGACGGTTTCAAATCATGTGATGTGGGTCACTGTATTGGAAAACAGGAGTGAATTAAGGGAGGATGAGAGCGGATGGAGATAATTATGATGGATTTAGAGTATGCAAACAATATTGCTGGTATTCTGACCTGTGTGCCGCAAAGTGTCCATGTCTTATTGCTACACAGGAAACGGCCTTCTGGCCAGAGTACAGCATTATAAAGTGCGTTGCAAGAAGGCTGCCCTACTATAAGGTCTCACAGTAGTTCACGTTGGACTTCACTAACATGGCAACACTTGCAATAACTTATTAAAGAAAAAGGCTCTTGTTCCGTCTCCTGTCTCTGCTTCCCCGTGTCGGTCTAGATGTGGTCTGGTACGGTCTCCAGAGCCTCCTCTGGGTCTCGGTCCACCTCCACGTTCTGGAGCAGAAGAGACAAGGCAGCCGTTAACACACCTGGCTATAGTGGTGGTTGAGGAGCATACTGGTTGAAGACCTTACAAAGAGAGAGAGAGACAGCCAGATTCGTCACCTGTTGTGATGAGAGAAGGACCTCAAACTCCCCATAAACAGATTCATTCACTGGACACAATGATTGTACTATCACACATGTCCTCCATATTTTAACGGTTTATAGGAGGTACTGGAATAATATCCCACATTTTATGTATTGATTATTTAATAGTGTAGTATCTGATATGCATATATTTCGTATATAACGTTTTTATATTTTCACCGCTTTCATCCAGACAGACAGACAGACAAGAGAGAGTGATGGGGGGCGGGGCTGTTCCTCACCTCTGGTCGATCCCGGTGTGTGTTCACAGCCTCTATGTTGAGGAACAATGACTCCACTTTACAACCTGACGGGTCAAAGTCCTTAGATTAGGATGAGATGCACATGTGACTCATGGGCTAAGGCAAGGAAAACAGGTCAAAGTATGGATTGGGCTACACTGGTGTTGGTGAAGGTAAGGGAGCCAGCGCTCACCGTAGGCGACGGGCGTGAGCTTCAGGACCGTGTGCAGAGGACACTTGAGATAGGGCAGCTCACCTGAGGAACAGGTAGAGACACAACAACCTTCATATTGAACCAAAGCAACATACCCTATGGTTAACCGCAGTCAGCAAGCCTTCAGGGACCACCTTAGCTGGTGCGTCTACCTTGAGCTTGTGGAGAGGTGGGATATAGTGTGTTTAATACTGTCTCAGTGAGTAACAGTGATCTATGAATGCCATTTGGCGGAACGCATCATCCTTACCAATAACATGATGCATACATTCTTAACATTGGCCCCAGTATGAATCAAACAGTTGACAATTCGTAGTAATTCCCTTCTCTTCCAGTTCAGCTGGATATGATCCCAAAATCCCAGGCATTTGAGGATGTTAGCGTCTGTTGCTCTTACTAGCACTCTTGTCAAGGAAGTAGGCCAGCAGGCAGCGCATGACGGCCTGATGACAGATCACCAGAACGTTCTCCTGCCTCTCCAGCTCCATGATGACCGGCTCCAGGCGCTGCACCAGGTCTTCGTAGGACTGCAATCAACACATTGAGTGAACCTTACGACGCAAACGAGTTTCATTGCTTGTTCAAACGTATATTGACACAGGTTCACCGCAAGAGACTTGAACCTTGTCCTTATACTTTCCACACAGGTTCTAAGCATCAGGGGGCTAGTGAGAGAGTGTGACAGTGGTGATAATAAGGGCTTTTTATGGTTCCCGCAACGCAAGGGGGTTACGGACCCCTTGCGTCCTTGCGGACCCCTCCTTGCGTCCACCGCAAGGGCCGGATGTGCACCTCCCAAAAATCGTAACCTTCCGTCGAGGCTACGCAGCAGCTAGGGCCGTGATTGGTCCGCTGACTAAAACCCGACGCAGAACCGTAAAGGTTCACGACTGCGTTGGAGCGTCTGCGTTGGAGCGTCTGCGTAGTCATTGCTTGGTGGGAACGCGGGACCATAAAAAGGCCTTTACAGCGGTGTTCAGAGGCTGGTTGTAAGCCCGTGGTCAGACAGCCTTACCTCTCCTTTGGGATAGCGGTAGCGGTACTTGTCTTGGTCCCTCAGGGCAAACTCCTCTGGGTAATGCTCTTGGATCTCCTCATACGTCATATCTTCACACACACCCTGAGTGAGCACAGTGACAAAAACGAAAACCTGCTTGTCCTTTTATTCTTAACACCACGTGATCTTGTTCCCTGCTCATCTCAAAGCGAACGCTAAATGGAACGCGATGCAGCGGTTCACAGAAACGTCACGCACAAACCCGACAGCCTACTGAAGCAGACGCCGATCTAAGGACTCACGGCGTCTATCTCATTGAGGGCCTTCCACTGCTCGTACGGGACCCCAAGGGCCTCGGCCGTCTGGATGGTCCTCTTCATGTGGCTGGTCCACACCTTCAGATCGCTGATGTTCTGGTCCTGCATGTAGGTGCACAGGGCACTGGCAAACTGACAGGCCCAAACAGCAGGGAGGAGTTATTATGGGATACACAGAGGGACACTTTCTGAACATACTTTCTGAACACTTTCTGAACGTATGGACCCCCCCCCCCCCCCCGCCGCCCCCCGCCCTAGACGTGGTCCGGTCGGGGCCCTTACCCCGGCGCCGTTCGGCGACAGCCCCGAGTCGCCCCCGATGCGTCCCAGCAGGTTGAGCTCGCTCTCCCCGTGGCGGCTCAGGTAGATGGAGCGCGGCGTGACGTGGATGTTCATGAGGTAGTACACGATGCGGCTCTGGATGTGGTCCTGGATGCGGTTCACCAGGTACCTGCTGCCCACGTTGAAGATCTTGATGTAGGACAGGTTTCTGTCGGACCAAAATACAAGAAGTGAGTGCAAGCAGTGCCATGACGTACAACATGCAATAAATAGGACGGGTGGGAGGGGGTGGCTATGCAGTCTAGGTGAACTCTGAAATAGTCAATTCAGCTGGAAAACTAAGAGACGACTATTGTCATTGTGCTGGCCTCCCCCGCCTCCTCATTATAGTAGATCTAAAAGGCTGGCTCATCTTCAAACGTCTAATAGGTGTGGGGTGAGTGATCCTGTGTGTTGAGAGGGTCCTGAGAGGTCACCTGTCCCGGTCGTCGTCCAGGGGGGTGTAGGAAAGCTTGTAGCACTCGATCCTCTTCAGGAAGTCTGCCACGGCCTCCTCTTTGTCACAGTCCACATAGTCCGGACTGCTCAGCTTCACTTGCTGCGTGGGAAAGGAAGAGTAAAGTTATTGTCACCACAGTTGAAGGCTGTTCTCAACAATCTCTCAAATGTATATCTTTCTGATATCCGCTTTGAAAATAAAAAATGAAATATTTTTTTATTAGATTTATAAATTGTATGTATTTTATATTATAGTTTATTAGGGTTTAATAAAGGAAGTGAAATCTTTTGCTGCCCAAAACAACAGGACAGCAATCTTATGCGTTTTTGGATAACCAAAGGAGAAATAGAGGCAGACCAAGGCCATCTGGTAGCAGACAATAGTCACTGAGACTCAGTGAGGCTCCAGAGTCAAGGTCAATTGATTTTAATTTTGGCAATATGAAAAGCATGCTAGTAATGTCCTATAGAAAGGCATGACCTAGGACAGGACACTAACAAACTCTGACTCATTGATGTCTGAGACCACAGGGCCATGATAAGCAACCTGTAGACGACATTGAGGATGATAACCTTGCTCAAGTTCTTCCACTTCTTCATGACCCTAACACTAACACAAAGGATGTGAAATAGATCCAGTTCATTCATGGTCCGTGGATGAAGGCTGGATCTTGTTGTGCCTAGCTGCGTGCTCAGCTGTTTAATACCCAGCTTCTTCCCCTGACGGCTGCGTGAGCTCCATCTGTAAGAGGCCCTGCTGTGTCCCCGTTCCCCCAATCTGCTGCAGCCATAACAGCCAGCCCCCTGGGTCCCACCTCAAGGTGAGGGAGTGACCGTCCACCTCACCACGCGTCACACACATGAGACACACACACACTGACTCACTTTAATGTTCTCAGCGATGATTTGAGGATCTTCACATATCGACTCAACAAAGAAAACCTGCGGAAATAGGAGAGGAGAAACAGAGCTCTCAGAAACGATGACACAAATGAGGTCCATAAGGCCTGGGACACGGTATCAATCAGGGACAGGAGAGAGATCAATGCTATAATCATCACAACATGTCTAATCAACAAAAGCAGCTTTGATTTCCTTTAACCACCTCCATGCATCACAGAGACGCTCAGGCATGATCTTGTAATGAAAATCAAGAGGCCGACAAGATACAATAGAAAGCTACAGCAGCAGAAGAGGCTGGACGTGACAGTTTGAACAAACTTGCTATGGATATATGGATCAAACATAATCCCCTGTGAACTAATACACTAAAGCCTACTAGTGTTACGGTCAAGACAGCCAAGTTGACATTGGGAAATCATTAACCTCACTGTCTAAAATATTCTTGGAAAATATCCTTAAACATTATTTTTGTTAAATGAAGGGTAGGCTATTATTTAGGAGCATTTTTTGCTGCATTAGTTTATTATCCTTACATCCCTACAGCAATCAATAAATCAAATGCTCTAACAAAATCTTTCCGGTGGCTGTGGCTATCACAGGCATGTAATCGAACTATCAATTCCTTCGGCCCTAATGAAATGATTGGAAGGCTGACTTTTCCGTCTACCTGCCTGCATGCGAGCACTCTGCCGTGAACTCATTGCACCTTACGGAAGTCTTCCACAAGGCTAAGGAGACCTTTGGGTACAGCTAGCTAGCTACTCTCATGTTTTGGGGGAGTGGCTTTAATTTGGGTTCTCCCTCTTCTTTCCTACCTTACCTTCAAACAATAGCATTAATTAAAATATGCTTGCAAACCTTGTATCCATTCTCCTTGGCAAAGCTCAGGATGACCTCTCGGCGCTCCTGGGTGGTGTTGGTCGCGTCGAACACCTGAAGAGAGGCAAAAACCGGACGTGGAACCACTGTCGTTTGTCCAGATCTGATGCTGAAGAAACAACTGTTGCCTTTGGTCACGTGTCGATATCCCGTGGGACTATATGTTGACTTACCCTTACTCTAGGCAACATGTGACAAAACCATCAGACCTCTCAATACATTCTGCGGCGGCTTCTTAACACAGTGATTATGACCGATGGGAGAGAGCGATGGGAAAGAAGCGCATACAGTATGGGGGTATGGGGATGCCGTGTATATTTGAGTGGATTGACGAAGTATACGCACTTACCGCCACCTGTCCTTCTTGTCTGTTAAAGTAGGAACACACGTCTCTCAGGGCCGAGATGGCACAGGCTCTGCACTCATGGAAGGAAAGGAACATATCAGATCCTTTTCAGATAGGCATCACCCCAGGACAGACACAGGTGTCATAATACTAATTATGATTCTACTCCAGGGGCAGCCACCGAAAGTAGTGAAGACTCTGCCCTGGTTCGTAAAAGAGCAGAACCATGATTAGTGTTGTAAGGAACACCTAATTTAGTACTAATGTTTACACATTTAATTGGTCTCTAACTGAAGTAGGGCATAAATTCCAAGACCATATGGAATCTATCATGTTCATATTTCTCAAGAATTGGCCAATCCATTGATTTTCCCATACTTGCGTATCTTCATGGCCTCTTCATTGTCGGGTTTGAAGAATTCATAACTGTTGTAGGAACGTGTTGCGTCTCTTCTATACTGCCCTACATTGAACACTGAGCAACAATACAGATATTTTTAGAACAGTTAGTTACCAGATATAATCTACTTTCATGTAATCAGCACACAAAACTGAAGCATATCCTTCATGACTGAAAGTGTAGTGTACGGAAGAGGATTAGGGCCACATGGGATTCTTTTTTGGAATTCTGAGTTAAAACTCATAATTCTGAGAATGAAGTCAAAATTCTGAGAATACATTCAAAATTCAGAGATAAGATTCAGAACTCTGACATTATTCTCAGAATTCTTAATTGAACTGATCATGATCCCACGCTACTTTACGGAGTCATCAAAGTATGTATTTTGTTGTTGTTAAACACATCAAGAAATCATGTTAAACAAAGTATGAATATATTAACCATGACTGTGCAGTAGGCCAACAGGTTTTGGCCAGTGAGTTTTTTGCCTAATAAAATACGTAATATCAGAGTTAAAGATATCAATCTATTTTTGACATGATAAAAAATAAAATGTATTTGACTTTCAATGCTGTTTTAAAATGAGCCCAGCATGTTGTGTAATATCCTGTCACCAAGTTTGACCCAGTCAGATGATGAGCTCTACCCTTCAGGATGTGTGCTCATGAAGCAGGACATGTGAAAGAAACTCTGTTTCTCCGAGAAGATTGTAAATCCCTTGGGTTTCAGCGCAACACAAGCGCTGAAGATGTAGACTCATACTTCCTTTGCGCTTATGACCTGTTTATGATTTGTTGCATGATGGCAGTAAGATCCGTTCAGAGTCTACCTTTAGATTTGAGTGACAGTGAAAGCTTGTGTTCCCAGGAGCCAGACTGTACTTGTCAACCGTGGTGAATACCTCTGGTGGGAACCCCGATCCAGTTGAGGTATCTGGTAAGCTTCTTTGAGATGTAGGTCTTCCCCCTGGCGGGTAAGCCCACCAGTACAATCATGGTGGGGGAGTTGGTGAACTGAGGCACGGACGCTGAAACACAGCAAAGCAACAGAGAGAGGAGGACATTTTTACATTGCCTCATTTATCTGTCTTCCATTGATAACATGTCAGTGTTTTTATGGCAATGTAATCAATGTGAATAACACACACACACACACACACGTGCGCGCCCGCGCACACACACACACACACACACACACACACACACACACACACACACACACACACACACACACACACACACACACACACACACACACACGAGCCCTGGGGTGAACAGCCTGGTGCACAGTGTCCCGGTCAGGGCCACTGTGTCCCAGTCAGCCTACGCACTCCAATACACGTCCACAAACAGACCTTGGACACTGAGGATCTGCTCAGCTTAACAACAATTTAACTGATTCACCGCTGGGAGAGATTTGAAAAGTTGGTGACATGTTGCTATGCATCAGAAACAGCTTGCGTTTAAAGTAGTTGTGTAAGTGCGTGCCTACATGTGTTCATACTCACAGCCTCTGCGGCGTAGTAACCTGCTGGTCACATTGGGGACCCAGATCTTCTGCAGAGGATTCTGAGTCAGTCGGGCCTCTCTCCCAGACATAGCTGTCTCGGGCGGGTGAGGTGTGGGAGTGTGTTTGATTTTCTAAAGTCTGGCTTTGTGTGAGTGTGTGAGTTTGTGCGTTTGTGTGGCTGCTGAACGAGGTGTCGCTCCTGAATGCACGGGCAGGGCAGGTGAGGGTGCTGGGTTTTTAAACCTTCGAGTGTGGGATGTTGGGGAGGAGATTCCCACCAATAGCTGACTCACTGAATGAGTCGACGCGGTTGGCTGGTCGCCGAAGATGGGACCGTTCTAATTGGACCGGTAAAGTGTCAGTCAGCTGCGAATCAGAGGTTTACTCCCCCGGGACTCTAATCAGGGACACATGCAGGTGACCGAGTTTAACCTGAGTGTTGTAACATCCAGAGTACATGGGGTTACCCACACCAAGGGGATGTATTCATGTGATGCAGTATTAAAGTGTTAGTGTGTGCTACTAAAATGGTCAGAAGGCACAATAGACATTTGATGTGTCAGTGTCAGCCTGTCCGTGCAGGGGAGGTCTCTACAGACTTCCTGTAAAGGGGCTTTAACAATTATCATTTGACTGCTAGCATCTGACCAATCAAGGAGTCTCTTTCCCGGCTTGGTGCAGGGAATGCATCTGTGTTTGACTTCTAACTAATCTGTAACAATTTGTTATAATTGATTTACTTTTTTTTATGTTTTAGAATGTTGTATATTATTATGCATACATAAATAAATACTCATTCATCAAATGTTGCAGGATGTAAGATAAGATTCCATCTTACTATCTTCTGCTATAAAAGGTTACTGCTTGCTACAATGTCATTAGAATACATTTTATGTTTAATTCATCATTGACCTTAAAATGTGTTAGAATGTCTTACCAAGCCATATATCACATTTCATAGACTACTATGGAAAACACACATAAAATGTGGCATTCTTTGTTTTAAGGCATGCCTGTTTTATGTAAGTTTTATCAGATGTATTATTTGGCGATTAAAAACATTATTAGGTAGGCTATTCAAATTTGCCAACAATATTTGTATCACCGGTAAGCATGCCTCCAAAAAGTTTGGTGCCGAAATTGCCATAGGGGGCGCTATAATTCATTATCAAAGTTCAACGATGGGCAAGGCTGATGCATTACAAATTCTGACAATGGCATGTTATTTCGCATGTTGAACATTTTTGCCGTTTGGACCCATAATTTCCGTCAGGATCGAAAATTTAGTTCACATGAGCTATGGAATAGTCTGGTCAGTTTTTTTGATTTTGGCATATTCTAGATATGCAAATAAGCGAACGTTCATCAACCATAAGTATAGAAGTTAGAAAACCTTGAACCTTCTCGTGCACGTAGAGGGCACATCCCCAGTGTCGATCATCTCATTCCATGGCGTCACAGTGAGAAGTTCCTCATATCATAAGTGCAATGAACCAGTTCGCCTATAATTTCACAAATAAACGGCATCTACTATTGAATCAGTGTCTGTGGGTTTCTTTGTGCACTTGTCCCTTGGAATATGAGGAGAACAAAATACATCTTATCCCAAGCCACCAGCACACACACGCACACACACACACACACACACACACACACACACACACACACACACACACACACACACACACACACACACACACACACACACACACACACACACACACACACACACACACACACACAATGGAGCAACCTTTACTATAGTCAAACTTTACTCGGCCACCATGTGCCATTTTAGTCTTCTGTTCTTGGCAACATGAGACAGAGAGGGGAAGTGGAGAGAGACTGTTCTTCTTTGGTCTATAAGTCAATGGTTCAAACACTGCATTCATTCCCCGCTCACCTGAGCTCTCACTGCGGAGGCGCCGCCGTATGAACGCTCTGCTGGGGTCCATGTCGGCTCTCTATAGACACGAGGCGGAGGGTCTTCTCAAGGGGTCGCGCTTTGCTGCCGTACTGGCTGTCTCTGCAGACCCTCCGTCCCCAGACATCTGATACCCACAGGCACTGCCCGACTGGGAGTATGCATGGGGATAGGCTAGATCTACACTCGCCCACAGAGTTTAAAGCACCGGTTATATAGGCCAATACTAACAATAGTTCGCCTAGATGTACCAATTCCCAGTCGTAGAGCACGAAGTGACATGACATCGTGGAGCCTCCGAACATCAGGCAAAAAAACTGTGCCGGATCAAATAGGAGAAAATCACAACAACTCTCTCTCTCTCTCTCTCTCTCTCTCTCTCTCTCTCTCTCTCTCTCTCTCTCTCTCTCTCTCTCTCTCTCTCTCTCTCTCTCTCTCTCTCTCTCTCTCTCTCTCTCTCTCTCTCTCTCTCTCTCTCTCTCTCTCGCTCTCTCTCCCCTCTCCCCTCTCCCCCCCCTCTCCCCTCTCTCCCCCCCGCCCCCCCCCCCCCCCCCCCCCCACACACACACACACACACACACACACACACACACACACACACACACACACACACACACACACACACACACACACACACACACACACACACACACACACGCACGCATCCACCAAGCGATAGAGAAACGGATATCAGACTAATGGGAAGCAGGGTAGCCTTGATCTATTCTACCGTGTGCGGTGACAGACGTGTGTGACTGAAGCTAACCCGGGCTGTAACCCGGTCGGCCTGCGGTCATCCATCCCAGAACACACGCTCCCTCTGCAGCCTGTGTCGCTGTCACTCACCTAGTGGCCGCTGGAAGCGCGACGTCCTTCCCGCGCCCCCCTCTTGCGTCACCTCGGTCATCGTCTGGATCTATTTCGGTGTTTGATCAGGTTGTCCCACTTAAAGCCGAGGCTGTGTTAAAAAAATGGTCCATTCGGGATATTATGCCTCCGTCTGCCTCCTCTGGTTTATTATTCCATCCTCTGGACGGCTGTGACCCACCGACTACGTCAAAGAAATTCGTCAACAAGCTTAACCCCTCAGTGGCAAATTCGTTTTCACTCCTTGGCGGTTTCCTCCTTTTTGTGACCGCGGACGGTCTCCCCGTGACAGCTTTACCTGCCCCGCCCGGTGACTCCAGGTTCAATAGTGCAATGATCTTTATTCTAGCTCTTTAGAAATAGGAAATAGGTGGGACGATTAACTCACTGCGTTGCATTTTTAACCTTTGTATATTTGTTACACACGCTCGGAGGGCAATAGAAATAGTTGGATATTGTATTGAATGGTGAAGTTCCAGGTACAAATTAGAGGTACGTTAAGTGGCCGACCTGCCTCACCGCATTCCACCCGTCCTTACCTCAAACGGGACCAGTCCCCGGGTATCCTCTTACACTGACACGCACAAACATGTATGCTTCTTACTCACATTCAAGACAAGCAAGTCAGGTTGCAGGTACACACACAAAGACACAAAGACGCACGCACGCACGCACGCACGCACACACACACACACACACACACACACACACACACACACACACACACACACACACACACACACACACACACACACACACACACACACACACACACACACACACACACACACACACACAGACTAACACCATTGACTTTTCAAATTGAAGTCAGAGGACAACAAGAGACTCCACACGTGTGCAGGATATGCGTAGTCTATGTTTATTTATTAGTTTGACTGGTGGTGGAGGGGTTAGTTTTTTCAGATACAGTACAGCGCACGATGCAACAAGCAGTACAACATCAGCACATCCCATAATACACCCTGCCCCCCCCCCCTCCCCCTCTCCCCAAGCACATCCCCACTCAACCATGAGCACAGAATCATCCGGGTGTGTGTGGGACCCAAGCCCCCCCCCCATCCACGTCCATGGCCTCCTCACCACTAGGGGAAGCACCTGCACTTCAATATTATCCCTTTTTGATCGTTTTTATGAACCCCACCCACTCCCTCCCATTTCCCGGCATTAAAAAAGAAGGCTGCGACAGTGACAGACAGAGAGACAGACAGACAGACAGACATACAGGCGTAAAGACTGGCGGGCAGCCGTCCTCAGAGACGTGTGAGTGTGTGAAGGGGGGGGGGGGGGGGGGGGGGAGGGGGGGGGTTAAACTCCCTATCCCTGAACAGCACAATGGACCGGACCTGGTCTGGGTTCTGGTCCTCCATTATCCCTCGGAGTCGTGTAAACAAGTGTTTAGGCTGACGTCTTTAATGAGGAGGAATGGGCTGAATTATACAGCATACCAGCGGTAGGCCTCTCATTGACATCCATATCATTGACTACCGCGCCAATGAGGTGGTCTGATTATGAACACATGTAACCAATCAGGTGTCAGTTTTCCAGCTGTTTTCTGCCCTACCCTAGTTAGTAGAAACTTCTGACCTCTGACCTCTCTCTAGAGGTGTGGTTCTGAGCAAGGTTTGAGCAGACCACTAAGAGTCATTCTAAGTGTAGATGTGAGGACTCTCCTGGCCAGGACTGCCTCCTTAGTGTCTCTTAGTAGACTTCTAGAGTCCCGCCTCGCTTTGTGAAGCAGACAGCAGGGACGCATCCAACACACTCCTGTCCAGTAACACCAGGACCCACCTGGTCCAGTTACACCAGGACCCACCTGGTCCAGTTACACCAGGACCCACCTGGTCCAGTAACACCAGGACCCACCTGGTCCAGTTACACCAGGACCCACCTGGTCCAGTTACACCAGGACCCACCTGGTCCACCTTCACTAGGACTCTGCTAACATGTATGACCTGACTAGTAAATCATGGATCACTATATGCTGGGTTTCTCTCTAGCACTATGGAGGAGCTGAGGGGGTAGGAGATCTAATCTCTGGAGCAGACCAGTGCTCCCTACATGTTTCTGAGTGGCTAGCCAGCATGAGGGGTCACGTGACGAGAGGTTTGGCTAGGGTTATATATGGCTACAGCAGACAGTATAGGAGGGCGTCGGTACAGAATCAAGAGGCAAACAAAGAACACAAACACATTCCTTTAAAAAAACAAAAGGCAATCGGAATGAAAAAGACAATCTCAAGGTTCTATTTACATTCAGAGGAAGAGACACGAGACCTCCAGAGCTCCTCTTCCTCCTCTCCGCCGTCCTCCATCGCTCTCTCGCTATGTCCTAGAGAGGTGGGGGGACAAAGCAGTTTGCTACGAAAGCCCCTCCCTGATTATTCAGGGCCATCTATATTTGCATGTAAACCTGATCCAAGTGCCCGTCTGCCTAGCCTTTCAGTGTGTGTCTGCGCGCGCTTGTGTGTGTGTGCGCGTGCGCTTGTGTGTGTGTGTGTGCATGTGTGCGTGTGTGTGTGTGTGTGTGTGTGTGTGTGTGTGTGTGTGTGTGTGTGTGTGTGGTTGTGTGTGGTTGTGTGTGTGTGTGTGTGTGTGTGTGTGTGTGTGTGTGTGTGTGTGTGTGTGTGTGTGTGTGTGTGTGTGTGTTCAAAAAGGAAGTAAGGATTTTTGCAGAGTTCCACTCTGTTTGCAAACACACTTATGCTCCTGCAGTCAAAGAGTAGGATGAGGGCAGGCAACACTCTGGAAGACAGAGAGGAGGAGGGGGAGGAGGGCGGGGGGGGGGGGGGGGGGGCGCGGGGGGGGCTGGACTCTCTTAAGGCAAGAGCCCTCTCATCTCTGCAAGTCATGGGGGAGGGGCCAGAGATGGAGGGCGTGAACTATATCGCAGACGTGCACGCACATGTGCCCACACGTACACACACACACGCATTCACACATGGACGACATGCGGACAGGGGGACGCGGCCGCACACACACAGGGGGCCCCGTCTGAGCCCTCTACCCAGCGTAATGTGAAGGGGCCCCATGCAGCTGGGGCCTGGTGGGCCGACACGTGGGACAGGGAGAAGAGCGTTCCCTGGCACATGCAGAATTACACTATCAAAGCAGAACAGAAAGAAGTCCAAACTTATTTTATACATATATATATACTGTATATATATAAAATTCAACAATAAACTCAAAAATAGTGAATGTATGTGATGCAAATTAAAATAGTATTTTGAAAGCTTTAAATTGATGCAATGCCCAAGATAATTTCTCCCTTCATTCCACTACAGAAAAGAGCAGTTGGCTTTGTGTGTGTGTGCACGTGCGTGTGCGTGTGGGTTCATGTATGAATGTATGTGTGTATGTATGTATGCATGTTTGTATGTATGCATGAATGTTGTGTATCTGTGTGCGACTGTAAAAACTTGGCATAGAAAAAGTAAACAAATTTCCTACACACACCTGTGGAATGTATTGCCACTGAACATTACAGCCTTGGACTGTGTGCGCGTGCATGTGTGTTTGTGTGTCTGCTGTGTATGTTCTTATTGGTTATTGTTGTCACGGGCAGTGGAGTCAGACCTTTATGAGTGATGCCCCTCATAGTGTCTTGTTGCAGGCAGTAAGGTGTGTGTGTGTGTGTGTGTGTGTGTGTGTGTGTGTGTGTGTGTGTGTGTGTGTGTGTGTGTGTGTGTGTGTGTGTGTGTGTGTGTGTGTGTGTGTGTGTGTGTGTGTGTGTGTGTGTGTCTGCGTCTAGCTGGGTCGGTTCAGGACGGTGGACATGGCGGGAGCGATGGGAGGAGGAGGGGCGGGGTCGAGGGGGGAGGCGGGCCCGGAGCTCTCGTTGCCGTGGGGAGGGGGGAGCCGCCCGCTGTACTGGCCAATGAAGGAGCCGTCCTCGTTGAACTGGATGTCCACGCTGTCCCCGTACTCGGCCAGGGAGTCGTCGCTGCCCAGCTTGCTGGCCACGCACAGGGACGGCTGGCTGGCCGAGCGCTTCTCCTCGGCGTCACTGGGGGGCAGAGGACGCAAGCAGGGTGAGCATGGCGCCCGCTGGGCTCCGACCGATGCTCTGTGTGTGTGTGTGTGTGTGCGTGTGTGTGTGTGTGTGTGTGTGTGTGTGTATGTTTCTTGATGCATTGATGTGTTGATGTTTGTGTTTGTGCGCGCGTGTGTGCGTGGGCGTGTGCGTATGTGTGTGTGTTTGCTTGCCAGTCACGGCACTCACCTCTCAAGCGATCTGCAGGCAAGCATGCAGAGAGGACGTAGGGGTTAAGTGTGAGTGAGGACGAGAGAGAGCTTTACTAGAGTTAAGACTGCAGTGAGTGCGGGACTTCATTGATCATTGATCCACTCGTTTATTAGAAACATGTTAGTAGAGCACCAATGGTAAAATGATAGCAACATACATGAAGGAGCATCTATTAACCACACAATGAGCAGAATCCAGGGAGCGTGTGTTGATGGTGGATGTGTGAGTGGATCACCGTGGGTCCTCTGAGACACGTACCTGTACTCCCCAAACGTCTCGTCCTTCATCGGACGCGCCTCAGAGTCCCCCTGGCCGTCCTCCTTGTCCTTCACTGGGGGAGAAAGAAGAGGATCTCTGTGTTCAATACGGGGAGTGATAATGATGGAGGATGCATGGGCAATCCTGAAAATGTGGTTAGAAAATATATGTTGCATAATGTGTTTATGTGTGTGTGTGTGTGTGTGTGTGTGTGTGTGTGTGTGTGTGTGTGTGTGTGTGTGTGTGTGTGTGTGTGTGTGTGTGTGTGTGTGTGTGTGTGTGTGTGTGTGTGTGTGTGTATGTGTGTGTGTGTGTGTGTGTCTGTGTGTCTGTGTGTCTGTGTGTCTGTGTGTGTGTGTGTGTGTGTGTGTGTGTGTGTGTGTGTGTGTGTGTGTGTGTGTGTGTGTGTGTGTGCGTGTTCAGGAAGGAAGAAGTCCTTTTGCCTCGGAGCTCAGTAACCCTGGTCCGTCACCATGCATTGGTTACTATGGCGACTGCAGTGAGAGAGCAAGAGGACTGCCGAGTCATCCATGCCAAGTGTGTGTGCGTGCCCGTGTGTGTGTGTGTGCGGGGCTTCACCTGCGTATTTGCCTCCCTTGCTCCTCTTGACGAAGCAGAGGATGAGCAGCAGCAGCAGCAGCAGCACCACGGCGCTGATCAGGCCGATGAACCAGCCCTGCGTGGCGAACCCTCCGGACACCTCCGACAGCCCTGGAGGGGAACAGGGCGGTCAGAGGGCAGGGACTCATGCACTACTAGCATGAGTCTGGCAGAGGCACAAGGTGCACCGTGCTCATGAGAATCAGAATCAGAATCGGAATAACTTTCACGCCAAAGTAAAATTCTTAGGCCTGGTTCCCCCACAGCCATGGAGCAGCAACAATGCAAGATAAAGTAAATCAAGAGAAGGAAAAATGTAAATGTGTCAAAGTAAGAAGATAAGTAGCAGATAGTAAGGTATAGCAACTAAACTGTGGTTACAAGTAATAATAAGTAATGAGGGGTAGTAAAGTGTAAGTGTAAGTGTAAAGCTGTAAGACGGGGGTTGCACTCCTGTGTTCGCAGGGCAGTACCTGGGCCTTTGGTTTCTATCACATCCTTCCAGAGCGTAACGCCGCCACTCTCGATGAGGAAGCGATACCGAGTCCCTGGTTGAAGGCCGGTCAGCGAATAGAAACCCTGCGTGGAGTTCAGCAGCTCTGACTCCTCCCAGTCGGCCCCTTCTGCAGCGATCACACGAGAAGAGCTTCACAGTGGGAAGGCTCCCGGAGCAGGACGGCCTCTACGCCGGGGTTCCTGTGAGCCTCCTCCCACACTGCTCACCAGGCGGTCGCAGTCCACTCACGGGGAGCTGGAGCCCCCCCGCCCCAGTGTGTAGGTAGTAGCCCCCCCCCAGTGTGTAGGTAGTAGCCCCCCCCCCCAGTGTGTAGGTAGTAGTAGCCCCCCCCCCCCCCAGTGTGTAGGTAGTAGTAGCCCCCCCCCCCCAGTGTGTAGGTAGTAGCCCCCCCCCCCAGTGTGTAGGTAGTAGCCCCCCCCCCCCCCCCAGTGTGTAGGTAGTAGTAGCCCCCCCCCCCCAGTGTGTAGGTAGTAGTAGCCCCCCCCCCCCAGTGTGTAGGTAGTAGTAGCCCCCCCCCCCCAGTGTGTAGGTAGTAGTAGCCCCCCCCCCCCAGTGTGTAGGTAGTAGTAGCCCCCCCCCCCCAGTGTGTAGGTAGTAGCCCCCCCCCCCCAGTGTGTAGGTAGTAGTAGCCCCCCCCCCCCCCCAGTGTGTAGGTAGTAGCCCCCCCCCCCCCCAGTGTGTAGGTAGTAGTAGCCCCCCCCCCCCCCCAGTGTGTAGGTAGTAGTAGCCCCCCCCCCCCCAGTGTGTAGGTAGTAGCAGCCCCCCCTCTCACCGTCCTTCCCACTGTAGGAGAAGGTGAAGCCGTGGTTCCTGTGGTCGTCGCTGGGCACCCAGCTCAGGTTGACGGTCTGCTCCCCGGCGTCCAGGGAGACGTTGGAGGGAGGAACTGGAGCAGCGGACGAGAGGCCAGGTCATCAACTTAACCACGCCTACAGACCATCATTTCTACGTATTGTGTTTACATTCAGGGGATTTTGTCCAACGCAAATTACTATGCTTCATACACACATTCAAAGACCGACGGCGCGTCAACCACGCAGGGCGACAGCTCGCTCGCCGGGAGCGGTCAGGGTGAGGCGTCTTGCTCAGGGACACCTCGACACGCGAGGGGAGCCGGGAATCCAGCGAGCAACCTTGCGGTGACCAGTCAACCCGCTCTACCGTCCTGAGCTACCGTCGCTAATAATCAAAGCTACTAATCACTACTTCCTTTCTGAGCACACAACCCGAATCGCCGTTTGTTTATCATCCAAAACTATTTCCCTAAGCGCTAACGTTTATTTGAACATGCATTTACAACGGGGCCATAGAAAAGGCTGTGATAAGAGGCCACTGAAGTGCTACCTCCGTCCAGCAGGGTGTGCCCTTTCCCTGTCAGAGGAGGGCCCATGCCCGCAGCGGTGCGTGCCATCAGCCGGAAGACATAGTGGCTCTGTGGCTTCAGGGACCCGAGGTAGTGCTGGTTCACGTCGTCGGGGATGAGGACCATCTTCTCTGGGCCGTTCTCCACCTCTACACACGGAGGCAAACACAAAGCAGAGCCTGGCTCGTCGCTGCAGCTCACCTTCTGATGGACAAAGGCCGAGCGGTGGTTCTGTCAGGGCTCACCGTCTCGGTAGTGCAGGACGTAGCCCTCGAGCCGACCGTTGGGTCGCTCCGGAGACGTCCAGTGGACAATCAGCTCCGTCTCAGTGGGGCTCTCAAAGGTCATGGATGCAGGCATGCCAGGAGCTACACACACACACACACACACACACACACACACACACACACACACACACACACACACACACACACACACACACACACACACACACACACACACACACACACACACACACACACACACACACAGAATGCTGGGCCTCAGATACACTGTCTGCTACCTGTGTTCACCATGTACCCCAGGCATGGTTGAAAGAACTCACTATTAAACATGTTGTCCTACCTCCTTCTTGGGTGCTAAAGCTGTGCGGGGTGGAGGCGGGACTCTCCCCCTTGCTGTTGAAGGCGCTGACAGACAGCTCGTACTGCGAATAGAAGCGCAGCCCCGTCACCTCTTCCGAGGTCTTGTTTCCGTCCACCATCACCACCGTGACCTCCCCTTCTCCGTCCCCCCGCGCCGCCTCACCACCGTCGGGCTGGTCCTGGGCCAGCTCCCGCCGGCCCCGGGCCAGCTCCCGCCGGCCCCGGGCCACCACGGGCCCCAGCCTCCGGAGGGAGATCTGGAGGAGCCCACAGACAGAGGAATAGTCAGGAGGGTCGGAGAGATAACATGTTGATGATGGTAATAAGATGTTGTTGATGGTAATAAGATGTTGATGATGGTAATAAGATGTTGATGATGGTATTATGTTGTTGTTGATGGTAATAAGATGTTGATGATGGTAATAAGATGTTGTTGATGGTAATAAGATGTTGATGATGGTATTATGTTGTTGTTGATGGTAATAAGATGTTGATGATGGTAATAATATGTTGTTGATGGTAATATGTTGTTGATGATGGTATTATGTTGTTGTTGATGGTAATAAGATGTTGATGATGGTAATAAGATGTTGTTGATGGTAATATGATGTTGATGATGGTATTATGTTGTTGTTGATGGTAATAAGATGTTGATGATGGTAATGAGATGTTGTTGATGGTAATATGATGTTGTTGATAGTTATAAGAAGTTGATGATGGTATTATGTTGTTGTTGATGGTAATAAGATGTTGATGATGGTAATAAGATGTTGTTGATGGTAATATGATGTTATTGATAGTTATAAGTAGTTGTTGATGGTATTATATTGCTGTTGATGGTAATACTTTGTTAATGATGGTATTTTGTTGTTGTTGATGGTAATAAGATGTTGATGATGGTAATAAGAGGTTGTTGATGGTAACATGATGTTGTTGATGGTATTTTGTTGTTGTTTATGGTAATATGATGTTGATGATTGTAATAAGATGTTGTTTATGATAATATGAAGTTTGATTATCTTATTATGATGTTGATGATGTTAATATGTTGTTGTTTATGGTAATATGTTGTTGTTGATGGTAATATGATGTTGTTGATGGTAATAAGATGTTATTGTTGATGGTAATATGATGTTTATGATGGTAATATGATGTTGATGATGGTATTATGATGTTGATGATGGTACTTAGATGTAGCTTTCAAAGTATATGGACCTCATTCTACAATTTATTAAAAAATAATAATAATTAACTCTAAAGCTGTGAGCCACTATCATGTTAGCTCTCTGTTTGGGGGAGCTGATGTAACCTGGTATCTCTATGAGCTGATGTTACCTGGTATCTCTCAGGGCTGATGTTACCTGGTATCTCTATGAGCTGATGTTACCTGGTATCTCTATGAGCTGATGTTACCTGTATCTCTCTGAGCTGATGTTACCTGGTATCTCTCTGAGCTGATGTTACCTGGTATCTCTCTGAGCTGATGTTACCTGGTATCTCTCTGAGCTGATGTTACCTGGTATCTCTCTGAGCTGATGTTACCTGGTATCTCTCTGAGCTGATGTTACCTGGTATCTCTCTGAGCTGATGTTACCTGGTATCTCTATGAGCTGATGTTACCTGGTATCTCTCTGAGCTGATGTTACCTGGTATCTCTCTGAGCTGATGTTATCTGGTATCTCTATGAGCTGATGTTACCTGGTATCTCTCTGAGCTGATGTTACCTGGTATCTCTCTGAGCTGATGTTACCTGGTATCTCTCTGAGCTGATGTTACCTGGTATCTCTCTGAGCTGATGTTACCTGGTATCTCTCTGAGCTGATGTTACCTGGTATCTCTCTGAGCTGATGTTACCTGGTATCTCTCTGAGCTGATGTTACCTGGTATCTCTCTGAGCTGATGTTACCTGATATCTCTCTGAGCTGATGTTACCTGGTATCTCTCTGAGCTGATGTTACCTGGTATCTCTCTGAGCTGATGTTACCTGGTATCTCTCTGAGCTGATGTTACCTGGTATCGGAGCAGCTTCCCGTGGACTCTCTCCGGTGCGCTCCAGCTCACCCGGGCCGTGTTGTTCACCACCAGCACGCTGACGTCCCCTGGGGCCTCCTCGGGAACTGAGACACAGGCAGGGGGTCGGACAGAGAGCCATGGCTCTGGGAGCTGACGGAGGGGTCACTACCTTCTGTTATTTTATGATAAACGTAGAGCCGGATTGGTTGATTTGTTTTTTGCATTCATATTCCATCATCTTTCTTTGGATGACTGCAGCATTCTCATACTGCGATTGATGTATTCTTTATCTATTGATTCATAAAGTGTTTGCAACTTGCACTAATGTGTTGGAGTTGGAATTCAATGTGGAGCCATGAGGCCGTCGTACATGATACAAGAGCGCTGTGACATGTAGAGCGCTGAATTCATCTATAGCGGCCCCACCGTGTCCTGTATCTACAGCCTACTGTCCTCCTCCTGTATCTGCAGCCTACTGTCCTCCTCCTGTATCTGCAGCCTACTGTCCTCCTCCTGTATCTGCAGCCTACTGTCCTCCTCCTGTATCTGCAGCCTACTGTCCTCCTCCTGTATCTGCAGCCTACTGTCCTCCTCCTGTATCTGCAGCCTACTGTCCGTATCTACAGCCTACTGTCCTCCTCCTGTATCTACAGCCTACTGTCCTCCTCCTGTATCTACAGCCTACTGTCCTCCTCCTGTATCTGCAGCCTACCGTCCTCTCCAGAGTGTCCGATTTCGGAGGCGGGCTCCGGCCGCCCCCCAGGAGTTGACGGCCTGGACCTTGATCTCGAAGGGCGTGTAGGTCCCCGTGTCTTTGACCAGAAGGGCGGGCCGTCGACCTCGTCGTGGTTCCAGTGGCCCATCCGGCCCTCCCTCCAGAAAACCTTGTAACCTGAAGTCCGGCCCGTTGTGCAGCCGCTTGTCCACTTCCTGCACACACACACACGCACACACGCACACACACGCACGCACACACG
>NC_082382.1:6406082-6417904 GCF_031168955.1 Gadus macrocephalus | reverse complement strand
GGTGATTCCATTACTGTATTGATCCCGCCGCTACGTTAATACCATGTACCGGGCACTAAGAGTCATCCGGCTCCCGGTCGATTGATCCTCCTCATAAGTGAGGAAGGTAACAGATCAATAATGAACAGAAGCAAATGGAGAGGGAAGCAACATCCTCATCAATACCTCAGATGTCCCTGGTTAAAGATCATTCTTTACCCTGGGAAAATATCGTTGAGCTTTTCTGTGATTGGAGTATACTAATAAAGAATGAGTGATGAGTGTTTAGTGCTGGAGCATTTCTGTTTTAGTATGAATTATAAAATCAAAGTTGCATTCAGAAATAAATGTTTGGAGGTGTTTCAAAAAGCCTTCATCTATATGTCCTGGTTATTTTATGAGACGGTTCCGTTCTGCAACATCACTCTAGTTGCTGATACGACCACTAGATGGCACTGTTCAATATGAAATGAAACGGCGCTGCCTGAGGCAGCTTCATGTAGTATAACGGGATGGAGGGTTGCCGACTCAGTAGTTTTATTTGTGTGTGTGTGTGTGTGTGTGTGTGTGTGTGTGTGTGTGTGTGTGTGTGTGTGTGTGTGTGTGTGTGTGTGTGTGTGTGTGTGTGTGTGTGTGTGTGTGTGTGTGTTTGTGTGTGTGTGTGTGTGTGTGTGTGTGTGTGTGTGTGTGTGTGTGTGTGTGTGTGTGTGTGTGTGTGTGTGTGTTTGTGTGGTGTGTGTGTGTGTGTGTGTGTGTGTGTGTGTGTGTGTGTGTGTGTGTGTGTGTGTGTGTGTCTCACCATGTGATGTGTGGCAGTGGAGATCCAAATGTTTCACATTGCATGTTGATGTCCTTTCCTTCAGTTGTGGTGTAGACCACCGCATCGGAGGACAGGATCTGGGGGGCAGCTCTGAGAGGGGAGGGAGGGAGGGAGGGGGGGAGGGAGGCAGGGAGGGAGGGAGGGAGGGAGGCAGGGAGGGAGGGAGGGAGGGAGGGAGGGAGGGAGGGGAAAGAGGGTTAGAAATGTTGTCTTTTATTCACAAGCCATTGAAGCGTCTCTAATGTGTGTGTATTCATGTGTGTGTTTGTGCGTGTGTGTCCCCCTCACCGACGACGTAGATGAAGGTGTTGTGCAGGATGCTGCCGTGCTTGTTGCTGGCCTCGCACTGGAACACGGCGGTGTCGTCCAGCACCGCGTCCCTCAGGATGAGCACGCCCTGCGACACGTTCCGGCGCGGATCAGGGTCCACGTCTGGATGGGGACGGGGCTGTTACTACGCGTGTGTGTGTGTGTGTGTGTGTGTGTGTGTGTGTGTGTGTGTGTGTGTGTGTGTGTGTGTGTGTGTGTGTGTGTGTGTGTGTGCGCGTGCGCGTGTGCGTGTGCGCGTGTGTGTGATGAGGTTAGACAGAATAGAAAGATAGCAAGAGAGAGCTAGCCGAAGATGCAGAGAGGGAAGGAGAAATGGAGGAGTGAAGGAGAGGAGAGGAGGAGAGGAGAGGAGAGGAGGAGAGGAGGTGGGCAGTTTGAATCCTACTTCTAAGGTCATGGGGGTTAACAGGCCAATGTTTGTCAGAGTTGGACAAACGTTAAAATAACCTGGCAACCAATAGGAATGTTTGACCAGGACAGCGCACAGAGCAGCTGTCCCACATGGTTACTAGGGGTGGGAAAAATAATCGATTCTTCGATGCATCGCGATTCTCGCTAGAACGATCCTGTCTCTATGCAGATAAATTAATAATGTGAATTAAAAAAGAAGTGTGTTTTTTGCCTGCTGCAACATTCTGTTCGCCAGAGAGGGATAATTTTGTAATTTTTAAATCATTGAATTTATCTTCAGTGTGTATTGGCCAATCTGATTTGTCTTGACACGATTGCGATTCAGCCTACGCATAGCATGCGTGCAAACTCACAGCCAGACACAAGAACTCATTCTAATTCAAGAGCAGCTTTTCCTTTAATGACATAGAAAAGAAAGATTAGAAAGAAAATAAACTGAAACCTATTTTTTGCATGCTTCCATATTGTGTTGTAATGCAAGCTGCATTGATTAATGCATTGTTCATAGAAAGTCATATTTGTGACAAAAGCTTTCTCTCTTATGAAATATTTGATAAGTTAATTCATCTGTTGATGTCTTTAATGATCATCACAAAAGTAGGAAGTGATTAGCAAACTCTGTGTAGCAAACCAGATGTATATATATATTTTTGAAAATCACGAATGGAAATGTACATAAAAAAAATTGTTGCATCGAGATGCATCGACAATCGCTTCAGAATCGAATCGTTGACCTCATAATCGGAATCGAATCGAATCGTGAGGTGCCAAGAGATTCCAACCCCTAATGGTTACTGCTCCTGTTCTTTGGTCTTTCACTGCTCCTCTACTTTCTCTCTCTCTCTCTCCTCTCTCTCTCTCTCTCTCTCTCTCTCTCTCTCTCCTCTCTCTCTCTACCTGTGATGGGGACTCTCTCTCTCTCTTTCTCTCTCTCTCTCTCTCTCTCTCTCTCTCTCTCTCTCTCTCTCTCTCTCTCTCTCTCTCTCTCTCTCTCTCTCTCTCTCTCTCTCTCTACCTGTGATGGGGGACTCTCTCTCTCTCTACCTGTGATGGGGACTCTCTCTCTCTCTTTCTCTCTCTCTCTCTCTCTCTCTCTCTCTCTCTCTCTCTCTCTCTCTCTCTCTCTCTCTCTCTCTACCTGTGATGGGGACTCCGTTCATGCTCCAGGTGATGGTGGGGGTGGGATGCCGTCCACCTGGCAGTGCAGACGCAGGTTCTCCCCCGGGTGTAGAGCAGGCTCTCAGGGGTCTCCACCCAGTAGGGCTCGGCTAGACACACACACACACACACACACACACACACACACACACACACACACACACACACACACACACACACACACACACACACACACACACACACACACACACACACACACACACACACACACACACACACACGCACACACGCAAAGATCAAAAGCGGATCTTCCAGGATTTGGTTTAATGTTTGCTTAGCGATGTGAAGTTATTTTTTTGTTTATTATTATATAGTTTATTATTGTGTGTGTGCGTGTCTGTGTGTGCACGTGCACACGTGCTTGTGTGTTTGTTGATGTGTGTTGATTTGTTGATATGTTGATGTGTGTGTATGTGAGTGTGTGTGTGTGTGTGTGTGCATGTGTGTGTGGTGTGTGTTAATGTGTGTTGATGTGTGTTTATGTTTGTTGATGTGTGTATGTTCTTGCGTGCGTGCGTGTGGTGTGTGTGTATGTATATGCATGCGTGCGTGCGTGCGTGCTGTGCGCGTGTGTGATGATGTGTATGAGTGTGTGAGTGTATGTGCGCGTGTGTTTGTGTGTTGATTTGTGTGTTTATGTTGATGTGTGTGCGTGCGTGCGTGTGATGCACGCCTCACCTCCACGGTGACTGTGAAGCCGTGCGCCGTGCCGCCGTGCGTGTTGTTGGCCTGACACTCGTACTCGCCGTCATCCTCCTGGACCAGGGAGTCGAACCGCAGCCAGCGACCAAACTTATCCTCCCGTGCGCTGGTGGTCTCCAGACGGCTGTCCTTCTTACGCCACGACACACTGGGCGTTGGCCTGGGAGAGAGAGAGAGAGAGAGGAGAGAGAGAGAGAGAGAGAGAGAGAGAGAGAGAGAGAGAGAGAGAGAGTTCAGAATTACAAACACACAGGTCCGATTGACTCCCAAGAGCCCAAACCAAAGAAGAGGACCAAACAGAAGATGATGGTCCGACCAGGAGGAGGAGAGCTGAGGAAGATGAATGAGGAAGGGAAGGAGAGCGATAGCGGAGGAAATGAGTCGCTAACAGGCTGGAGAGAGGAGAGAGCCCGCTATCAGACGATGGATTATCATGAAGCTAATTAACAAAGATTCTTTGGGATGTATTCCACTTAGTCCATTTACAGTCCATTTATCACTATGGAAACAAGCCTATCTTTCCCAGGGATTGGAGCTACAGCAGACTGAAAATAGTGCAGTGTGAGACGACACGAGGGAGTGAAGTGAGCAGGCCAGGACCACATTATGGACCATGGCCCTATGGACCACCGAACCACAGTCCGGCCCCCCGCTCAGAGAGGCCCTATGGACCACAAGGCCCCCCGCTCAGAGAGGCCCTATGGACCACAAGGCCCCCCGCTCAGAGAGGCCCTATGGACCACAAGGCCCCCCGCTCAGAGAGGCCCTATGGACCACAAGGCCCCCCCGCTCAGAGAGGCCCTATGGACCACAGAACCACAGCAGAACATTAGAGGCCATGACGTCACCCCCATCAGGAGGATTATCAGGAACGCCTTCAGAGATTTTCTAAGGCAAGTGTCTCTCACAGCCTAATGCATCTCAATCCGTCCGACAAACAAGCAGGGCCCTACCAGCCGGAGGGGATGCACTCCAGGACCAGGCTGTGGCCCCGCAGGGCCAGCACGGCCGTGTGGTGGTGGGGGGACTTATTGAACAGGCGGGGCTTCCTCTGGGTCACCCCGTCGTTACCTGGAGGAGGACGGGGAGATCACTGACACAATACGCATTGCCGAGGCACATTCTCCTTAACAATGGTTATCAATAGCACAGAAGATCACATTGGTATACAGTATATACATATATATATATGTATGTATATATATGTATATATAGCTAGACCTGTGCACACAGTGTTCGTGTGTGTGTGTTTGTCTGTGTGCGTGTGTGTGTGCGTGCGTGCGTGCTTGTGTGTGTGTGTGTGTGCGTGCGTGGGATTTGTGTGTGTGTGTGGTGTGTGTGTGTGTGTGTGTGTGTGTGTGTGTGTGTGTGTGTGTGTGTGTGTGTGTGTGTGTGCCTGCGTGCATGTGTGTGTGTGCGCTCACTGGCGTGACCCTGAGGGAGATCTTCTCCTGGGGCAGGATGGTCCGGGCGTCGCTGTAGTAGGCGTTGCAGATAAAGTCCTCCCGGCTGTCTTCCAGGACGACGTTGGCGTAGTACATGTTCCCATCCAGACCCACCACCACCCGCCCACTCTCCTGGATGTGCACCATCTCTGAGAGAGAGAGAGAGAGAGAGAGAGAGAGAGAGAGAGAGAGAGAGAGAGAGGGGTGTATCAGAACAGTTTAAAGAGAGCTCTAGGGAGCTAACACACAATATGAAATGGCCGACTGTACGGACTGATTCCCAGGAAGGCAACTAAAGACACACACACACACACACACACAAACACACACACACACACACACACACGCACACGCAGACAACACACACTTACTCCTGTCCATCCAGTGGATGAGCGGGGGGGGTGGAGCTCTTCGGAGGGTTGCACTCCAGCACCAGGCTCTCTCTCTCTCTCACCCTCTTGCTCACCTTCTCCTGTTTGGGCAGCACTGGGCGGGCTGCAGAACGAACAGAGAGACAGGAAGGTTAGAGGGGTAGAACCCAAGTAGGGTCCTCATGACTCTGTAGCATAGTCCTCATGACTCTCTGTAGTTTAATCCTCATGACTCTCTGTAGTTTAGTCTGGATCACTAACCTGGTGAAACTAGCTTCTCTAATCACATTCTGTTTCTGTGGTGTTAAATACACTTTTAGTTGAATATTCTGGGTCAAAGCAACAGAGTTTGTAAACTTCAAACTTTTTGTTTGGTTATGGATCGTTAGCTAAAGGCTAACGGCTTCCTACATAGGGTTGCCAACTTTCAGAAATTAAAATAAGGGACGCCCACCACGGGCCCGACTCCTGGGGGGCGGGGCGCCCGCAGCAGTGGTATGTTTTATTTTGTGCTGGTGTTTTTAGTAAAGGGTTGATCAAGAAAGGAATTAGTCATACTTAAATCTTGAAATGCTTTATTACCACATAACATTCTCTTATAAAGTGCAGTCAATTAAATCTTGAATGAAATCTCTTTGTGTGGCGTGTGCAGCAATGAACTTTAAAATATAAACTAAATAAACGGAATGGCCCACTCCATTTGTTGGCCATTCTGGAGAAGATCCTTTCCACACATCCAGTGGATGCTGGGATGCTCAGGATATGTCTGGTGATAGACAGCATGTTTGGCAGGTCAGCTACTCGAAAGAGAGCCACCCACCTGGCAGCCACACCTTTGGACTTCCATTCATATTCAGCATCTTCTTTGAGCCTCTTCAGAATGGGTTTTTGCTGTGGAGCATTCATCATAAAGTTCATCCATGTTGACTTTATGGATGAGGTTGAGCTTGGTGGTCACCCTCTCAATGTCAGTAAAGGTCATGGTGCCATGGTGCAGAGAGAGAGGTTGCAGTGAGAACAACCAGTAGTCTTCAGAAAAGTTGAACCATTTCTCAACATATGAGAGTGCTGTGTTGAGGAATGCAGTAAAATCTGCCCTTGCCATGTCAGCATCAAGTGGACGGAGACGCTGCAGCTTCAATTTAGTTAAGTAGCCATAGAACTGTTAATCTCGTCTCTGTGTGAGCTTTTGCTTGAAGTTTTCCATGATGGAATATAACTCAACACAGGTGGTTTCATCACTCTCCAGCTTCTTTACAACTTCCTCAAAGAGAGAGAGGATATTATTGCAGAGAAGAAGGTTGCATGCTGTCCTGTTGCATGCTGTCTGATGACAGCCCACCGTGCGCCACTGAAAACACTCGCCGACATATTTTACAACTTGCCTTGTAAACATCTCCACTGACGCTGTCCAGCCAAGGATGTGCGTCTTCCCACTCACGTCCGTACTTCTGCAAGCGTTTACGCTTTTGAGGACGTGGTGGAGTATCGGGTGTAGCGGACATTTTTAAAAGGCGCAGGTTTTGTGAGCAGCGCCGGTGTGTGGTGTCTGTCGCTAGGCAACCGTGACCACCACACGCATGCGCAGACACACAGATGACCGGAGCCGGTCTTGCGTAGATCCCGCCGCGACAATTTTGCTGACCGTAGTATTCCCTGTGTTTTGTTTTGATCATTATTGTTAGATTTAGAATTTGTGTGTGTGACAGACATGTGTATTGGACATTTATGGAAATACGGAACAAATTGCGTCCCGTATTGCTTCAATACGGGACGCAACATTTAATTGCCAAATAAGGGACGATTCCGTATTTTACGGGACGGTTGGCAACCCTATTCCTACATGAGGCTAAACGCTAACAACAATGCTTAAAAACAATGTTTTTCAAGTCATGCTATCTACCAAACGATACGTCATTTGAAAGCTGTGACTCCACGGAGTACAACGGTATGAGCCTCGTCATTTTGTGTGCTTATCTTGAATAACGTCACTAGAACACCTTTCCAAGTTACTACCACACACACACACACACACACACACACACACACACACACACACACACACACACACACACACACACACACACACACACACACACACACACACACACACACACACACACACACACACACACACACACACACACACACACACACACTTGATTCAACCATTTCAAACTTTTTTTTTTTTTTTTTGTATTGATTAAACAGCTGTGCTGTTGTTTTTTTTTCAGAACAGCTCAGCTTTTCTATTTTTTATTTAAAATGTATTCAAACTCTAATACTTTAGGTATGTTTAACTCTCATGTTTTAAATGTTGTGCATGTTGAAATCGTTTACTCCATTTAGACTAAGTTCAAATCCCTTCACTTAATTTAAGCCGTTCAACATTCCTTTCCGTCTTAAACCATGTTGCTTTACTAAAACATATTGTCAAACTCACCTCGCACTACAGCACTCACCACATTTGCTGCAGGTAATGCATTTCCTAGTTTCATTGACCGCTCTAGAGCCACAGAGGCACTGAACCACCGAGTGTGGTCCGCTCTGACTCTAGGGGAGGAGGGAGCAGCAGACCAGAGGGAGTGCAGTCCATAGCTGAGCAAACACAGACCACGAGAACCACCTCGAGAAAAACACCTTTATACTCTGTCTCCAGGCAGTGGTAACCATGGAAACAGAGATGAGCAGCAGCAGCGCTGTCCTCAGCCAACCTCACCGAGTCATTGAGTGGAACTCAGTGTGTGTGTGTGTGTGTGTGGTTTGTGGGGGGGGGGGGGGGTTGTGTGTGTGCTCGTTTTTCGGTGGTTTCTGTGTGTGCGCGTGTGTGTTTCAAAGAGTGACAACGTCCAAAACGTTGTGTCTGTGACCGGCAAACGAAGCAATGAGAGAGGATAAAGAGAGGCTGTCTGTGACTCTTCATGATGTCACCCAGCTCTGGAGCGAGGTCATCAGCTCACAGAGCGGTCATGTGATGCACGCTCTCATGTGACTCACGCTCTACGATGAGCTCCACGGTGTTGCTCATGGCGGTCCCCAGCATGTTGGAGGCGTAGCAGCGGTAGTGGCCCTCATAGTCATCGATGTCCTCCGGCTTCCCCCCTCCCCCCGAAAGAGTCCCATTGCCCACCAGCTCCTCACCAAACTGATGGCCGTCCTTCACCCAGCGGAACCTGAGAGAGAGAGAGAGAGAGAGAGAGGAGAGAGAGAGAGAGAGAGAGAGAGAGAGAGAGAGAGAGAGAGAGAGAGAGAGAGAGAGAGAGAGAGAGAGAGAGAGAGAGAGAGAGAGAGAGAGAGAGAGAGAGAGAGAGTGGGAGAGAGGGAGAGAAGAGACCAATAGTTATGTATCATTGTGTCTATTTATAAAACCTCTTTATCATAATGAGTCTTAAAAGGTTGAACACTTTAGGAAGAGACTGAGGACTTATCCCAAGAAACTGAAATGGGAAAGGAAAAAGGAAAGACAACAAAGCACTGAGCTGGTCCAGGGTGGACGGTCTCAGACTGACAGGGGGAAGGGTGAGGGCTGTGTTGGTTGGCACAGCATCGCCATTTCATTCAACGCACTTTATTTCCTCACCTGCACAGTTACACCTGCAATACTCTGCTTAACCAGCAGGGTGGGGGGGCGCCATAACACAGCCTGCTGCTGCTCTGGGAATTACAGTCCAATCTGATCTAATGTTACAGTATCAGTGAGGAACTGACTAAATATTAATTAATAAAACTATGAAGAAGAGCTCAATGAGAAGTATTCAATCAACGTCCTAGCACTACGACAAATGACCGTTCCATTTCCATAAGGTGTGGGGGTTGAAGGAGAGAGATAATGAGTTCCTGGCAGGAAGAGCTGCCCTATAAACCGGCCTCGTCTGGTCACTACCACACATTTCATTAGCTGGACATTTATCGCCACGCCAACGATACGCCCTAGCCCCTTGGAAACGGAAAATCTGATCAGCAGCATATCTGTTGTCGCAACAAGGTAATTTAATTATTTCTGAAACTGTGTGCTCAAACCCTCAAGTCCACATACAGACACTATCCCCAGGGGGAGGGGCTACTGCCCAGGGGGAGGAGCTTCTGCCCCGGGGGAGGAGCTTCTGCCCCGGGGGAGGAGCTTCTGCCCCAGGGGAGGAGCTGCTGCCCAGTGGGAGTGGCTGCTTCCCAGGGGGAGGAGCTCACAGGTACAGGTCAGCCCCTGACACGTGGACCTGGGGGTTTCTGTTTTAATTTATGGATATCATTATCATGATTCTTCCGGTGTTATTAAGAGTCGACTCCCAGTGGGTGCCGGCCCTCCCTGAGGGTGCAGGGCGGCGGTGACGACGGAGGTCGAGGTCGCTGTCTGCAGGTGAAGGCGTACGTACGTGGGCGCGGGGATGCCGGTGGCCCTGCACGGGAGGAAGATATCGTCTGGATGGAAGGCGGTTAAGGACCTGGGGAACTCTGTGAGGACCGGGGGCTGGGACACTGAGCGCGCACACACACACACACACACACACACACACACACACACACACACACACACACACACACACACACACACCACACACACACACACACACACACACACACACACACACACACACACACACACACACACACACACACACACACACACACACACACACACACACACACACACACACTGGTTATTACATGACAGGTTACACAGCTTGAGAGAGTGAGATGAGACATCACAGTGACAATGAAGGGTTGGGTGCCCTAAACTACACCGTGAACACGTCATTCATCCTCTCTATCTTTTCCTGCTCTAATGAAACCCGAAGGCATGTCAGGGATGTCATTTTATTGGCGTCTTCGAGAATCTTCTACCTCCAGGATTCTGAGTTGAGTCAAGCATGAAACATGTATCAGTTCACTAAAGCGTTTTTATGTCTCTTACCAAAGCCGCATTAAAAGGCTTCTAATGGGTCCATTATCGAATGCTGCTCTCAGAGTCCAGAATCTCTGAGGCAGTGTGCTGTGAATCAGGGCTGGATGTGGAGAGGAGGGCGCGTGAATGCACCTTATAGCACTTAGCCTCTACAGACAAACAACACATGCAATTCATCCTGAGCAGCTTCAGCATCCAAAGGACGTCGGCGGTTGGCTGGTCACTAGAAGGTTGCCAGTTCCATCCCCGGGTCCTCCTAGCTGAGTGTCGAGGTGACCCTGAGAAAGACGCCGCACTCTGACTGCTCCTGGCGAGCTGGCTGTCGCCCTGCGTGGTTGACTCCGCCGTCAGTGTGTGAACGTGTTTCACACACTGCCCGTTGTAAGTCGCTTTAGATAAAAGTGTCTGCTAAATGCCCTAAATGTCTGAAGCTGAGACACTGAGGGAAAACCTTCTTTGGGTGGGCTTTTACTTTTTCTCTTTGGGAAGTTAAACACAGGATTCATTAACCAGGGAATGATATGAAACAGTCTAATGTGCTACTCTGCACCTAGAATGAGACATAACCATTGATGAGGAAGGAATGTTATCAAGACACAGTAGCTAACAAGAGAGAGAGACCGACACAGGGAGACACACACACACACACGCACAGACAGACAGACAGACAGACAGACACATACACATAGACAGACGGAAAAACACACACACACACACACACACACACACACACACACACACACACACGCACACACACACACACACACACACACACATACAGACGGACATACATACACACAGACAGACACACACACACACACAGACAAACACATACACACACACACAGCGGTAATCAATACGAAGGAAGTTACTTACTGTTCTCCACTTTATCTGTGTTGTGTTGTCAACAACACAAAGGAAAGCAGGGAGGAGACAAAGGAGTTTCTTTGATATACGTTTGTTGTGCAGTCGCACAAGGACACACACATAGCTCAAGCACAACACAATATTCAATTAGCCTTAGAGAGTGACCTGGCACTTTTCATTTCAGTCCAGGAAACTAAAATCAGATTGACATTATGAAGACTAAGATGTCTGGATGAATGCGCTGCTCTTTACTGATGAAGACTCACCGGGATCCAGGGTCGATACCCCCCCCACACACACACACTTTATCTTCCTAAGCACTTTCTCCCTCCTGCTCATTGCTCTTCTCTTTCCATTCTGTTAAACCATTTCCTATTGATGTTGTTCTGTAACCACCCCTGCCCGACCAAACTCACACACACACACACACGCACACGCACACGCACACACACACACACACACACACACACACACACACACACACACACACACACACACACACACACACACACACACACACACACACACACACACTCACACACACATACACTCACACACATGCATTCACACCCACACACACTCTCACACCCACACACACTCTCACACACACACACACACCCCACTGCCGTACTCATGCAAATCAGAGTGTCATCCAATAAATGATCAGAGGAATCCGATCTCATCCTCTCCTCCTTCTCCTCTCCCTGGGGAACGGAGGCCCTTCTGACCTATGACCTTCACAT
Organism: Gadus macrocephalus; assembly: GCF_031168955.1. NCBI lineage: Eukaryota > Metazoa > Chordata > Actinopteri > Gadiformes > Gadidae > Gadus > Gadus macrocephalus. The sequence continues at coordinate 6,406,157 of NC_082382.1, read as the reverse complement.
GCTCAGGGCCAGTGGGCTCCTATGGTGATTGGGGGGCTATTTGAAAGTATATTTACAGTCTTGGTGTGTGAATGT
>NC_082382.1:6353582-6391082 GCF_031168955.1 Gadus macrocephalus | reverse complement strand
CACACATATCAAACGCATGCTGAGGCACATATACACACACACACACACACACACACACACACACACACACACACACACACACACACACACACACACACACACACACACACACACACACACACACACACACACACACACACACACACTTTCTTATTTTGTGAGGGTTCGGTTACGCATTTATGTTTCAATATCTTAAAATAATCTGGCCTTTAATAGATACTAATTACATATATCAATATGGTATTACTAATTCCCTTTCATTCATTCATACCTTACTAATTCATTACATCTTAATTTAGACTATTTTGGTCAAAACAACCTCGAATTATATTCATTTCAACAAAACTTAAGTTATACAACCCATATTTCCTTAAAAAACGATGTAGATAATATTTTAACACTTGTTTCCTGATGGCTGTAAAACCTTTCTCAAATGTAACAGCTGGTTCTAATGACTTAACGGTATCATCTATCATGGTGATAAAGTGTGATCCATCAGTAGTGTCTGACATTATCCACTCAGGAACGGGCCGATATGGGAACAGACAAAGGGATTAACTACCACTGTGGTACTGGGGAAGTTTTCATCCCAGCGCCACCACCACCATCACACCACGGCGAGGTTCAGCCATGAAACATTTAGATGACATCTTCCACATTGATCTCCCCCTCCCCCTCCACCTCCACCTCCCCCTCCTTCCCCTCCAGCTCGCCCCTCATCTCCCGGCCCCGTCAATTGAGTTTCCTGTTGGTCTGAGAGCCGTCTCCATTAGCCTCTACCCCTCCACCGAGGTGGTGCGGCCGCTGCCTCCACTCTTCTCTCGGCCGACAACAGCAATCAGGGGTGGGGGGTGGTGTCGCTGGAGGTGGGGGTGGAGGTGAGGGTGGGGGGGGGGCGTGTCGATGGGGGTGGGGGTGCTGTCGGAGGAGGTGGGGGTGCGGGGTGGTGGAAGGGGTGATGGGGGTGGAGGCAGGATGGAGGAGGGGCAAATGGAGTAATCAATACACCAGATGAGGATCTCTCCCATCTCTCCTTAGCATGTCCTTGACTCGCGGGCGGCTCACATTGTCTGGGACATTTCTTTACGAGTTTGCGACACACGCATAAACATGAACACGCGTGCACACTCCTAGAGACACACGCGCACACACACACACACGCCACTTCCTTATTCAATCAGTTACCGTAAGAGTGACTCAGCCTCCATGACTGGAATACTGAATTCAAGGTGCACGCACATACACACGCGCACACACACACACACACACACACACACACACACACACAGACAGTGTGAGGATGCTGGAATGCATGTCAAATAGTGAGAGAGAGAGACAGAGACAGAGAGCGAGAGACAGAGACAGAGAGCGAGCGCGAGAGCGAGAGACAGAGACAGAGACAGAGACAGAGCAAGCGATAGAAAGTAAGAGAGAGAGAGAGAGACCGAGAGAGAGACTGAGAGACAGAGCGAGAGAGCGAGTAAGAGACAGAGTAAGAGGCTGGGCCAACAAAAAATATGAAGCAATAGATTGAATAGAATAAAGTGTAATAACAATGTTTTAATGCAATTAGTAATATAGTTATATGAAATAAAATATGTGACTCTGGAATGACTTCAGTAGTCCATTCACCAGTTTGTAGCCGGGTGCGACCATGCAGATATTTAATGTTGCTTTTCACAAAACAAAACGTACAATCCCCCAGATTTTAGTTCTGCTCTCATACTTAAGATAATTACTCTTAAAACAAACTTTAATTTCTGACTGGTTGTAACTAGCTTCTATAGGCTGTTAAAGATAACGAGGTTTCTAAATAATAGTCCCTAGTCTTCGCTGTAGCAGATGTGTATAAGCCTTTAATAATGGCTGTGATTGGTTTGGTGTTTTAATTACCCTCACACAGAGTTTGTGCCTCAATAACATTGAAACAATTAAATTAGCTAGGAATATACACTATCATCACATGTCTTTATACACAGACCTTGCATTTGCAGCCTCTCTGCAATTATTGTTATAGCACGCCCTCTAGTGTTCACAACGAGTACACACATCAACAACAAGGACCTGGTAGTCTACACACTTATAGTACAGCAGCACTGAACCACTGTCTATCATTATCATAACACATGGACTCACTTAGGGTAATTAATAAGGGTATTAATGTAACATGAATGGCTGGAATAAAACCTAGACGATAATAATATAGCACCCAATAATGTTGCAAATAAAGAGCAGAGCACACCGTGGTAGATTCCTTATCGGTTGCTGCCCTCTGCCGGTCAATGTAAACGGCCTTCTAGAAGCCATTAGTATGCAACCCATGGGTTTGTTTCTGCACATATCGTAACTGCAGTGTTGATACCAACACGTCATGTTCAAATGCAGCATGAACATGGTAACAGTTCTGTTGGCAATCAATATTTAACAGCTATCATTTGTCTTTTGCCAGGAACGCCGTAGCACTCAGTCAGCTGTCCGTTAGTGAAATGTTCTGAGAATATGTTCAGGGTAGACTGCAGGGTAGAGAGCTAATTTAGATTTCAGACCAACCGTAGCTTACTTCGGACCAATCGGGTAAGACATCTTTTCCCTGATTGGTTAGAGGAATCAATCTTGCCTGTCAATCACAGGTGTGTGAATACAACATTTCATTGGCAGAGAAATATAGCGAGGTAGTCAACATCTTTAGGTGTGATCCATTTCTGTCCCATTTGGTATCTAGAAACAGATGCTTTAGATCAGTGCCTCTCAATATGTCCACCATTTGGGAGCAAAGAAGACCATGTTCCTCTCTATCAGGTTTTTTTAACCAAAGCTTAAGTCCAGCTATAGATATCTGTACTCTAATATCTGAAATCCTTGAATCTTTAATGTTTTAAATTTAAGGAAAAGGACAAACATTTTGAAGAGCAGCAGTTACAGTAGGCTTGACTTAAATTACATTTTAATTGGTTTTCAGGATTCTGTTCAGTGATACATGTCGCGGGGCATTAATTATATAAAAAAAGGGTCAATCAGAAGTGTTTGCAATCTATAAGAATATTAACTGCAGTATCAAATGTTCATACATAGGTAAATCCATTTCTGTTTAATTATGGGATTAACTTTATAACTCAAGAATGACGGTTGACTTTGCAGCTTTCAGATATCTACTAAAACAATATTGATGTACGGCATCAGAAACAATGCTTGAGTGCAGAAATCACCGCACAATTTCTAAGCTTACTTGCTTATGTTGCAATTTTTTTAATTTGGGTAGGAAGACAAAAATACATTCGTTTACTTTCTAGGTTAGTTTACAAAGGAAGGAACACCCCATAGAGTACAGAAGTACTGCCACACACACACACACACACACACACACACACACACACACACACACACACACACACACACACACACACACACACACACACACACACACACACACACACACACACACACACACACACACACACACACACACACACACACACACACACACCTCTCTCAAGGTTGCATGCGAATTGCTCCGTCTAGTCTGATGACCTCTCCGTTGAGCATGGGATTCTCTGCAATCGATGTCACAAGGTGGGCAAACTCAGCGGGGTCACCCAGGCGCGAGGGGAAAGGCACCTGGCGGGCCAGGAAGGAGCGCACCTTCTCTGGGAGGCCGGCGAGCAGGGGGGTGGAGAAGAGGCCTGGAGACGGGGGGGTGGGGGGACACAGGAGTACAGTGTTGAGACACGGGCCGGCGCAACACCAAACACATCCTGACTCAGGGTCACTCTGGGGGAGGGCTTACCCGGAGCGATGGTGACCACGCGGACGCCCATAGGAGCCAGGTCTCTGGCGATGGGGAGGGTCATACCCACGATACCCCCTTTGGAGGCTGAATACGCCGCCTGGCCCACCTGCAACCACACGGAAAAGATATCGTTTACTATGCTCTCAGTTCACATTTATGGGGTTGGCCCGACTTGTTTTAGGAGATGGGAACAACAGTATAACTCATGAATGGAAGTTGGAGTCGTTTACCAGGTAGCTCTGATTAGTTTAATTCATTCAAACCAAATGTATCGAAAGGCCTCAACTGCATGGCGGTACACTGGAACCAAATCTATTATTTAAACAGCTATGTCTATAAGCTGTATATTTTTAAGAGTTCAACGGTGCTGCTTGGAGGAGCCGTGGTTTGGGGTCCTTCGTTAGAACCGACCCAGCCCCCCCACAGCGGTGGTCAAACGCTCGGGGAGATTATCGGTTTCAAATGGCCTGCAACAGCCTCCGTGTTAGACTGTTCAGATTAAAACTTCTGGCCAATTTCTGCCCAATCAGGGCATGATTAGTTCGGGGAATCCAGCTTGCCTGTCAACCACGGGTGCATGAAATGAAGCGTTGTGAGGGAGCGGGCAGATGGGTTAGGGACATCCAATTCTTGAATGCTACCTCCAGCAGAGTTCGGTGTAGGTGTACGGCTTAAGGCACGGTTTCCAATGTAGCCTACGTTATTTTATCTGTTCGTAATGGATAACTTGGCTCAGCGTGTAGGATGTAAATCCAATCTATGATGCAGTCATAGATGTGGGCATTCTGTTTGCCTGGAGAAGTGAATGGGTCTAACTTAGGCCCGAAAGGCCATCAGTTGAAATAAGATTCATATGCTGCCATTACATAGAGAAGATCCGAGCAGTGACCTGGCAATGAAACAGCCCTATCCCAGCTAGACTAGGAGATTTTTCAAACTGACTAAATACTGAACATACATACAATGCTTTTGAACTTAACCTCGTTACCAAGATATAAACTGAAAATATATATTTTACTGTGGACATTGTTGTTTAGCAACTCTGTCCATGCAGTGGACGAGCGGATGTGAGGTACGCTAGAGCAACATGAGTAACATGACTCTGGAGGAGGGACTTCAGGAATGTCCTTCCAGGGTTGACTCCAGACGCTGGCGGTCAGACAGTCGGGCCGAGAAACTTCCATGGCATGAAAGTCGTACAGAACTGTTTTTAATGAAGTGCACAGTGTGAAAGGGACCGTGTTCAGCATGTCTGCGGTACCTGTCCGTCGTAGGCCGCCACGCTCGCCGTGTTGATGATGCAGCCTCTGTGGCCGTCGGCATCAGGCTCGTTCTTCGCCATCGCCCCGACCGCCAGACGGATCACGTTGAACGTGCCTCCGATGTTCACCTGCAGACCAACAACATCGAGATCCTGCTGTTGGTCCACAGAAGGGGGGGAAACTCCCCAAACATGGCAACTAGAGGAATGAACCCATGAAGGCGTGTTCTCTTACCGTGATGACGCGTTGGAAGTCCTCAAGGTTATGAGGGAGGTCCTTCTTGATGTTATACGTCTTGACCGCCACAGCGATGCCAGCACAGTTCACCGCCAGGTCCAGCTTCCCAAACCGCTCCCTGGCCAGAGCCACCGCGGACTGCACGTCCGCCTCAGACGTCACCTGGAGGATCAAAACGTACCTATTTGAGTTTGTGTTCTAGGGAAGCAGGTGCCATGCTAAACAACATACCTGTGTGCTTTATAATGGTCTAGGTTATAATAAATATCCAAAAGTTGCAGCCAAAACACTTGGCACTCACATCAGCAGGTGCGAAGGCGCAGCGGTCACCCAGGCTGGCTGCGAGGGCATGACCATCAGAGGAGGGGAGGTCGAGGATCACCGCGCACGCTCCGTTCTGCACCAGCCGCTCCACGGTGGCGCGGCCGAGCCCGGACGCTCCTCCGGTGACGAGCCCGACCATGCCCTATTGATGTACACAGTACAGCCATATAAGTTATTATAACAACCCAGTACAGCCATATAACACACCAGGACAATGGGAAGGTGAACACGATGGGTCAGGAGGAGGGCTGTAAACACGGGCCGATGAGTCTGGTTGGTGAAGGAGAATGCAGCAGCCATTTGAAAAGACGTAAGAAACGTATAGCAAGACGAGAACGAAAAATCGAATGAGGTGGCTATGAACCCAGTGGCAATTATGACACCGGTTAACATTGAGCTAAACACTAGCATTGTGAAAGTTGGCACATAATTCTGATAAACACTATTCCATAGATTCACTTAGGTTAACGCACACCTCGGAATATGCATATCCATGCAGTTAAACCCTTTAGATTCCTTCCTCACCTTGATACTCCGAATGTTCGCCATGTTCACGCAGGAGATCACGATTCACGCAGTTCACGTGGGATTTTAACAGAAGAGCAGTTAAGCTCCGCCCCTGTAGCGCTACAGGGAACACCCCCTTCTCTCATTGGTCGAGGTGCAGAATAAACAATGCTGCCCGCTAGTGTTGCCAGATTGGGCGTGAAATCTGGCCCAATCTGGCAACAACACCGCCCACTTTGTGGAGCGGATATTGTTTAGGAAGGTCAACTCAGGCTACGTACTGGGTTGGCGATTCATTGTTTCACTAACTAATGTTTAAACCAGCACGCAATTACAACGCGTGGCTTTCAGAAAGATGAAGGATTGGCATGTGCATTTGTTGGTCTATTGCAAAGAATGAAATTGAAATAAATCAATAAACATTGAAGAACATTCGAATGTTTTATTCAAAAAGTTAAAAAAACATTTCGGTAACAAACTAATGTAAATGTTAGTTGAACAAAAAACTAACTATTCAAATGACTTGCTTTAATCAAATAATACATAGGAAAGCCCAAGATCAATACTTGTCAGGGTTTAATTAAACAGATCCTTCACGAGAAAAGCCTTATTGACCACACTAGAACAATGTAGTACAAGTAGTACCTTATCTGCATGGTCACCAGACAGATGAGGAATGGATACATGTATGTACAAAGAACACAAATCAATAAAGGATGTAAACTGCTACCATGTGGAAGGCAGTAAGTTGTATAGTTGCATCTCCTAAATGGGGCGGTGATATCCCACACCCCACAACAACACAACTTACTACCTCACCACAGTGCAGAGAAGACAAACACAGGGGAGTGCAGAACAAAACTATTGGAATCAGAATCTCGGGGAAGACCCAGGACTAGGAGGAGGTATTACATCTCAACACTGGCCTGGGAACGCCTCAGGATCCCCCGGTCAGAGCTGGTCAATGTGGAGGTCTGGGGCCCCCTGCTAGAGCTGCTGCCCCCACGACCCGACCCCGGACGAGTGGTTTGAAGATAAGAATCAGAATCCCAAGGATTCTCCTCCTAAATGAGGAGTCTCTTCGGCGCATCCCTCTCAGCTGGTTGCTTAGCTTACAAGTGGACACACAAAGCAGTTGACCAGGATCAAACTAGAACTTACTGAATCAATGAACACCATTGGAGTCACTGTTGTCCTGCTGGCGACGTTTGGTAGCCGTGAGAAAGACAGTAGACTGTATAGTTATCTCCCAGATCTGGTGTGATCCTAAAACTATACAAACTACTACCTCAGCCCACAGCTCCCACTCTGCTCCTCCAGTATCTTCACTCACTCACCCTGAGTGGAACGTTTGAATGAACACCCAACATGTGCCATTGCATTGCGTCCTTTCGTTGTCTGTTTATTGAAGCCATCATCAACGGGCAGCATCGGGCTCAGGAGGTAGAACGGGTTGGCTGGTAGCCGGAAGGTTGCTAGTTAGAGTGTCCCTGAGCCAGACGCCTAACTGCTCTTCACGAGCTGGCTGTCGCCCTGCGTGGTTGACTCCGGCCTCAGTGTGTGAATGTGTTGGTTAATGCTAGGCAATATTGTAAATCACTTTGAGTGGCCACTGGTTAGAAAAGCGCTGTACAAATGCAGTCCATTTACCATCCACTCACTGCAGCAGGACTCGACCGTCCGCCGGACCCCTCAGCGCCGTCTGATGCTGAACAAACCCTCCACCTGACCAAACAATCAATCATGGTTACATAGTGGCACATCTTCTCCCTCACCGTTTGTCACATCACCGAACTAGGGTGCAGTTCAATGTGACAAATAGCTGTCAGCGTACAAGTCCTAGTGCCCCGTATTTCTTTTATTTAATTTATATATATTATATATATGACCCAACTCATCCCGGCATGCCAGTTTCTACCGATGGGCGCTGACATGAAGCCCGGGCTCAGCTAACCCGCTCAATGGAGTAGCACCCAGCTCTAAGCTATTGTCGGCTAACGCCTTCTCCCACCTACAGCGTTTATTTTGAGGTAATTTACGTCCATCATACAACACAAATTGGCATACCTAGAAGCATTACTCATGCAAGGAACACTGGGCTGCCCGTCTATGCTTACCCTGCAGCCCCGAGATGCCGCTGAGCCCAGTAGCATAGCTAGCTGACAGCTAGGTCTGAGCCCAGTAGCATAGCTAGCTGACAGCTAGGTCAGAGCTAGCTTGACAGCTAGGTCTGAGCCCAGTAGCAGAGCTAGCTGACAGCTAGGGTAGGTGGAATTGGCGCGACCTCGAGCTTTAAGTATTATCCTGAAAACATACCTCAGAATAAAGGTTTTGGGTGTGCTCTGACCAGTGTCGTTAGTAACCACACTCAATTATTTCCCCAACGAGGCACCGTGGCGGATGCTTCTTCAGCGTACCCCCTCCCCAGGTGGCTCCCCGTATCATGCTCGCCATCTTTCCTGTAGAAGCGGGTGTGAACTCGTGTTGAAACATCTCGAGATTTAGCCAGTTCTCAAGCGCGCCGACAACGAGAACTTGACGCAGCCGTCACCGCGCCACTGATGAAAAGCATGCAACCCATCAAACTATGGTCTTTAAAAATACTTAGATTTAATAAAGACACTATCTTCTGGTCAATGTCACAGAAAACAAAGCTCATTAAAAGTCAAGTCAATTTTTACTAAAAGAATAAATTTTATTTCAGCACTGTAAGTCATTTCCCAACCAGTACAAACCCGACTGCCATCCTTGTCTCTTTCTGAGCCATCCCCCCCTCTCTGTGAGATCAGACCACCAACAGCCAGACGAATAATAAAAATAAAAAAAAGCTTCCTTCTTTCTTGCCTCTCTTCAAACAGTCTGGTGCTTCCATAATGCTAACAATGATGACAAATTATACCAACCATAATCATAACAGCGATAATGATAATAATCCTATAATAATATGAATAATTTCTTAAACCCTTTTTGCTGCAGAGCACAGGTAAATTTAGGTGGCCCGAGTTATTGAAGTATATGAATTGAAGGCGTGATACACATTACAACAGATGGCTCACAATGATCAACTTGAGACCCAAAGGGGGACAAAATTAGGTTGGGGTTGGTCGATTTGAGAGGGCGCAGAAGTATAGGGAGACAGACAGTATCGGGAGATTGCTAAAATGGGCAATTTGTGAGACAGCACAGAAAATGACAGTTACAACGTCCTAGAGTGGAACTGAACAGTGTTGCCTCTTCTCAAATTGAACGCCATACTTTGTACTTTTCTGGGACATTTGGCTCTCTTCACTCTTCTTGTAGCTCTGGTAAAAAGTGTCCCTTCAGATCAGACAGAGGAGGCCTTTATGCTATCGGGGCAGCGACACTGGTCCTGGGAGCCAGCACCAAGCTGCTCCCTCCACCATTGGCCCCGTTTCCCTCTGCCTAGAAGGAAGGTCTCACACATTCATATTGATGTTAATGCAAGGTGGGACCTGAGGAAAATGTGTTCTGCAAAATGGAATGCCAGGTCACTGGTAAAAAAAAAAGTGACCTGGTATTCCAGATCATCTCCTCAGATGAATATCAAAATATAGTTCATAGGTTTACGTTTTCCAGCTTTGAGATCAATAGGACTGCTAAAAGACGGCAATCTTTAATTTGGTATAATGTCCGCCAATTTTGTAACCTCAACTGCATTCCAATCCCGAACAGCGAGGACGATGGCGTAGTCTAAGTGCTGAATGCTACAAAAAGAAACATAAAGAAGTATAGGGAGGAACATTTTCCGTTACAAATGCAAGGAATTTTGTTCAAGATCTAATGTCAACTTTTACAGAGATTCCCACAGCTCTCAAGACCGTTCACTGAAGACCGTACCAATGAGTGTGGGCAGAGAAGAGAAAGATTTGTTTTACCAAAATCCTCACTAATCACTGATCGTTATCTTGGACATCACTCACATGCAGTGCAACTGGTCTTTGTCGTGTAATAAATTTGTGGCAAATTAAAACTCTCCTACCCTACACAATCCACAAAAACTTTCTCATGTCCACCGTCTTGTCTGTTTCCATTATATAATCTTAAAAAACAATGTCTGGAGGGCAAACCGTCTGTCAGGTATGATGGGTAGGGGGAGGTGCTATACTTTGGTACTCAGGTGTTCAGATGGGATGTGTAGCTGGTATGTACAAGGGCACACAATTCAGCTTTGAGAATGGGTTGACCATGAAATTGCTATAAGGGATAATATGAGAATCAAACATAGTGTGCAGACATCGATTTTCAATTCAAACGGGCAATACTTACGCACATAATAGCGGTGAGGTGGTCTAAAGATGCCATACAAAATACAGTTAAGGAAAATCGCAATCGTTACAGTTCAAATCTCTAGGTTGGCTAAGCGTATTTCAGTACTAACTGAAGCAATGGTAGGATTAGAAGATGTAATAACATTAAAAATAGTAAGAAAACACGTTTACACAATTGAATAAAACAGTTTAGATTTTTTTTCCTTTTTTTCAGACTGGCTAGATACATATAGAAACTGATTATCAATGTTAATATAACCTTTACCGTTAGTTGGGTTGATTAAGGGGCGGGGCAGCCCAAAGAGAAAGAAAACAGCCAATAGAAATGGTCCTAGGGCTAGAGGACGGGCAGAGAGAGGGAGAAGACGTGGAGACATGGTATAGGTTTGAGAAGAGGGGATGTGAATCGAGTGTGACTGCAATTTAAATCAGTAACCGTGTGTGCCTATGTGAGACTATTTGAATGGTGTAATCTATGGGGGAAAGACTGAAGAGAAAAGGGGACGTTTGGTATTAAAAAAAAACTGGGTAGAAATGAGGAAGGGGAGATAAGAAAAGGGGGGCGTGGTGAGAAGGTTTTAGGATTACAAGCATAAAAAAAAAAATCACTGATCAAATAGCTAGATCCCTAAAATGAGGACTAAAAAGGGACACTACGTCATGTATTGAATCGATTTTTAAATCCATACTAGCTAGTGTGTAACTTAGGGTATAACATCTATGCATTGTGTATTTTGTATATTGAATGTATGATAATGTGTTGGTGTGTGTGTGTGTGTGTGTGTGTATGTGATGGTACCACTTTCACTAACTGCGTTGCCAAGTAATCTGATGAACAGAAAGTTTCTCCACTGGGAACAAAAACTGCTCTCACTTCAGCATCAAAGGAGAACGTACCCCATTTCAACCAGATCTGTGAACGTTAAGCTGTGTGTCGGTGTGATGTCCTATATATGTGTGTGAGTGTGAGTTTGTGCGGATGCGTATGTGTGTAATTCTGTCCTCTGGCGAGCGAGTCACAAGCGGGAATCGTCAACCAGAAGATCTGGCTCGCACAGGAAAACAAGTCGTCTCCTAGTGTGTATCGTTGGAAAACACATACTTGTACTAATCTCAAAATGTTGAAAGCAGTCAAGTACATGACTCATAGTATTTCTAGACAGTTCTTTGGCTAGTTTTGATATATTCTCTAGCCTTGTATTCCTTGATTCAGAGTTCTCTATAGATTCAGACGCAGTGGCCTGCGCATCATCCAAGAACATCTCATCATCTATGATCAATCCCTACCATGAACGGCTACGATATTTGAAACCTTGGATTTCATTTGGTGTTGGTGAAAGAAACGGAGACCGGCCTAGCCCTGCAAGGACAGCCAGCCTCCGCCATAGCTGGTTCACCAGCCTGTCACTATAGCGGTTGTGTTGTATAACGGAGGATGTCGGACGTGACTACTGAAATAAATACAACACCCAAAAATGTTTCATCTACTGGAATGGTTCAAGAAAAAGGTTGCACTACCATCTGCTCATGGAGGTTGATAACGGACCAATGGAAGTGGATTAGGGATCAGTCTCAAACAAAACAGCTGCAGTTACACCCCCCCCCTCCCCATTACACTCCTGCTGCATAAGCATCCAGGGATCTACGGATGGATCTAAACCCTTTTGATGCAGAAGTGATGGGCCATCCTTAGAGGTTCTGCAACTGGGCTGCTGGTCGAGAACCACCCCAGACAGTTGTATTAGAAATGTATGAAGACGTTTAAGGAGGACTATTCTCCACAAAACAATGCAAGTGAAACCTTTTTCCTCAAGACCCCAGGCTATGCAGGGTGAGTAATCGATAGGCTATTGATTTTGAGTTGTGCATTCTTTAAACACGGTGTCTTCCTTCCTTCAACAATGTCAGGGTTCTTTAGTCGATTTTGTGGAACTTGAGTGCGCAAGTCATCAAGACGGTAAGAAAATAAGGTGCTTCTTGTTGACTTGCCTATCGAGTTCATGTTAATCCTTTTCTAATTGTCTGCATGTCTAAGCCAGTATGTCAATCTACTGGTATTAATGTTGGAACACAGTACTACAAACAGCGGATTAGGTCAATATTTTGCCCGTCTGGTCAAACCTACTTTGGGGGACATATTTTATCCTCAACAAACATAAGTGCTCTGATAAAAGAATATATAATCTTAAAAGTCTCAGATTGAGCGGAGGAACAGAGGTGAGCACGTGGCCCTCCTTGCGGTCATGTGACACGCATCCCGACCGCTGAAGTCCTGACTCAAGAGGCTGAGACACACAAGAAGGGATGGCCTTCCTGCCAATCTCAAGTGACACACCGAGCGCTGCTGTGCAATGGCTCTCGGTATCGGCCTATCACCAGGGCAACATCCACCATCAGAGGTTTAGTATCGCATGCCAGCTACTGGCCTGGTACGTAAGAACATTTGGGCTCTTCTTTGTCTGTAACTTAAAGCAATCCGTGTTTACTCTTCATGCCGAGTCTCAGGGTTGATTGCAAAGTATTAATCGGTTATTTTGTGGACATGCAAGCTAGTTTTGCCTAGCATCACATTTCATCTGCTATCTGGATAGCAGGATTATAACGTTGGCCTTGATTCCAGAAGGTGCCTTAGAGTTTTAGGAATATTTCTCTCAACTGGTAGCGGACTGTCCAGTGTGGCTGTGTGATATATATATATATATATATATATATGCATTCTATTTTTTTACAACAAAGGGCTCCTTCCTTGGAGACCACTCTGTTCACATTCGACATCTCTCCAATAGATCTCTACCTTAACATGTAGGTCTACTAGTAATGGTTTATCATGTAGGGGAGTAGGGGACATCCCTCGGACATCATTTCAGGGCTGATTCAAATTCCTCACCAGAAGATACAATAATAAGTGCTCTCTGTTGGGAGATACAATCAAAGCTTTTTTTCTAAGTAGGGCAAAGGGCAGGTTAAACGTAGTAATGCACTATTTTAGGGGATAAGGTGAAGACCTTTCGTACTTCTGGGCTTAAGGTGCATATATTTGTCAGGTCCTTCTGCACTACTAAGCGCTAGGCTATGCTACATTGGTCAATGTAAAGTACAATACCAGTACAATGATGGCGCAGAAGTGCTAAAGTAATAAAGCCAATTGATCTAAAAGGGCGAAGTAGTTAGCTGGCATGCTAGCAATCTATGTGTTCAGCGGTGTGGCGAACCCCTCACAGGGTGTCCAGCAGTGAGGGTTAGGATGAGGCATGTCAACAGCACGTGGGTTTGTTGAGGTCAAGACCTTCTTTTAAACCTCCAGTTCATATTCAGAGTGAGACTCTAAACAAGCATAGGACAGACCGTTGTGGTATTTGATAAACTCCCAGCGCATCTAAAAACCCAACAAGCCGAGATGCTGTCGTCATCGAAACCAAAGCCAATCACAGTCACCGTCGCCACGAAAGCCTAAAACACCTGTGTGTGCAAACACAGTGGGATCACTCAAATAAAATCCAAATGAATACCGGAACCCCTGGTACACAGGGGCCGGTCATCGATAGGGCCAGTGTGTGAAGGGTCACGGGTCTTTAAGCAGGGTGGGGCTGGTGGACATTGGGGAGTATATCTTGAAGGGGTGTATAGATTCATGGCTAAAACCGGTTTAGGAAACAATGTAAAAGCACATGAGAAACTGAAGTGGGGACAGCCAAGGGCTCCGAGCCGTCACGCAGGGCAGGCGAGGAGCGGGAGAGAGGCTTCCTCCTCCTCCTCCTCTGGGTGCGGGCGGCGAGCGGGTAGGTAACATAGGTCTACAAAACAGGGAAAGGCAGTCGAACACACGTCACTCCCCACAGAACCAGTGCATCCTGGGAGGGCGCCGTCACTCTTCCTTCTGTAGTGCACCGTCTGACGGGCAGTTTTCAAGGCAACAGGGGGCCTCCACCTCCACCCCCTCTGAATGGTTGTCTCTGCTGGCTAAGGCACATGGGGTTGGCTGGGCCAGGGGGGCCAGGTCCAAGGGCTGACCAGTGGCAGAGGCTGATGGGCTGCCGTTCAGCTGCTGGGTGGCCACCTCTGGGGTAAAGTCTGCCTCCTCCGAGGGCTTTAGGGGACCGCCTGCTGGAGGAGACGAGGACGTCTGGAGGGGACAGAGACAGAGAGGAGGGTCAGAGACAGACAGAGAGGAGGGTCAGAGACAGACAGAGAGGAGGGTCAGAGACAGAGAAGAGGGTCAGAGACAGACAGAGAAGAGGGTCAGAGACAGACAGAGAGGAGGGTCAGAGACAGACAGAGAGGAGGGTCAGAGACAGAGAAGAGGGTCAGAGACAGACAGAGAAGAGGGTCAGAGACAGACAGAGAGGAGGGTCAGAGACAGACAGAGAGGAGGGTCAGAGACAGACAGAGAGGAGGGTCAGAGACAGACAGAGAGGAGGGTCAGAGACAGACAGAGAGGAGGGTCAGAGACAGACAGAGAGGAGGGTCAGAGACAGACAGAGAGGAGGGTCAGAGACAGACAGAGAGGAGGGTCGGAGACAGACAGAGAGGAGGGTCGGAGACAGACAGAGAGGAGGGTCGGAGACAGACAGAGAGGAGGGTCAGAGACAGAGATAGACAGAGAGGAGGGTCAGAGACAGACAGAGAGGAGGGTCAGAGACAGACGGAGAGGAGAGTCAGAGACAGACAGAGGAGGGTCGGAGACAGACAGAGAGGAGGGTCAGAGACAGACAGAGAGGAGGGTCAGAGACAGACAGAGAGGAGGGTCAGAGACAGACAGAGAGGAGGGTCAGAGACAGACAGAGGAGGGTCGGAGACAGACAGAGGAGGGTCGGAGACAGACAGAGGAGGGTCGGAGACAGACAGAGAGGAGGGTCAGAGACAGACAGAGAGGAGGGTCAGAGACAGACAGAGAGGAGGGTCAGAGACGGACAGAGAGGAGGGTCAGAGACAGACAGAGAGGATGGTCAGAGACAGACAGAGAGGAGGGTCGGAGACAGAGGAGGGTCAGAGACAGAGACAGCGGAGGAAGGAAATGCCTTTCATACAACAGAACTGAAATCTTGGGGCTCCACATCACAGTGAATAACTTGAATTGTAAACCAACTACTGAACTAATGGCCCCCCTCAAGACCCACAAAGCCCCTCAAGGCCCTTCAACGGCAATGGCAGTGTCAATCAAGGCAACAATCAAGAGGGTAGGAGTAGTGGGGCTAGACTTCTTCACCTGTGGTCTATTGGCAGTAGCTTTTTTTCCTCCCCGTAGTTTTGCTGGAACCTCCTTTCCCCGTCTGTGGTGAATGGGTATTGAGGACCAAAACATGTCAGTGAGTACATCTGAAAAAGTACCAACCGATGTGAAGGGCATCAGAAGATCACTGAAAGCATAAACAATGAACGCTCAGAAAATAACCGTGGGGATGTTGGAACCTACCCTTTGCCTGCTCCGACAGACACCACCTGCATGTTGAACCCCCCTCTCCCACGGATTGGTTTGTTCCCCGCCCATTGACCCACCACCATGCCGGCTATCTCCAACTTCCCTCCTTGGGGGGGGATGGACTGAAGACCTGTAGCGAACAACACAGCAGCACTCAGGAAATTAAACTCAGGTTAAGAACTTTGGATGAATGCAGACAATAATATATTTGAAAGCCTACATAACTCTTGAAAGGACTTAAATTCTTAGAGCGGTTACTCGATGCATTAGCCGAGGTTCATACAGATTCTAATCAACCCGTTTCCCGTTTGGGATCAATAAACACGTTTAATCTCTCCATTCTTGTTGCACTTTTGTGAATACGCAGAATCATATTCAGTCGGTGACCAACGTCATCCTGTTGCGGCATTGATACTTTAGCACGGGTTCTAAAAGGTACGGCCACACTGAACGCATTATGCGCGTAACCTGCCGCTTGATCATTGTGTGTCACAAAAATGGTTCACGCGCCTACGCAGCTAGATGAGCCCGCCCAAAACTTATTTTCCCCCGCTACTTTTCTTTTGCTCCACAAACACGGCTGAGGTCACCATCATCGCTGCGCTGTATTTGTTGTGGGAGTTCGAGGAGAGTAGGAAACCCAAACACCGCTGTGTTTGGGTGCATGACATCCTCTGTAGGCGCTCACAGCTGGGTGAGTTTCACCACCTCCTCCAGGAACTCCGCCTGGATGACGGCCGGTTCCAGCGGTATTTTAGATTGACTGGGGCCATGTTCGATGACCTGCTAGCACTGGTTGGTCAGGACACCAACTACAGGCGCTCCAAATCAGCTGCGGAGCGCCTGTCCTCCGTCTCTCTGCCATTGACGTCGGGTCAAGCTCAACGCTGATTGGCTATCGCGGCAAAGCGTCAGGAGGAGCGTAAAAAGCGTGGGAGCGTAAAAAGCATTCAATTTTTGAACTCCGCGCGTAGGTGCGTTGGGCGCGTTATTTAGGTGCGTGAAACGCATCTAACGCACTGCTTTAGCGCGTGTGACGCATCTACGCTCCTACACCAATGCTTCCCTATGCGAAAATGCAGATTTTCTACACCTCTAATGCGCGTCACGTGTTCAGTGTGGCCGTACCTTTAGACCCAGGGAGCCAGTGTGTACCTGGGAAGGCTCTGGGCCGGTGCTGTGCAGGGTGGTGGGGGTGGTGGGGGTGGTGGTGCGGGGGCATGTTGCCCATCGGGCGGGGCGGGTAGAGGGGTGGAATGGGGTAGAAGGGGGGGACCATGGTGGGCGGCAGGAAGGCGGGGGGTGGGAGGGGAGGAGGAGGTGGGGGGGGCCGCGACAGGTTGATGCCCTCCAGGATGGCCTGACGCATCTTGTCCACCCTGGACACCAACTCCTCCTGCAGGACGAGCATGAAGCATCAGCAGCCTGACCCACCCAGGGCAGAACACACACGCCAACACACACACACGCGCACGCATGCCTGCATGTATATAGCAAAGAAGAATAAATAACTATATAAATATTTAACTAAGTATTTTATCTCTCCTTGTGAGCCATCCTTTGCAACTAACGAGTGACCAATAAGGGCAAGCAGTGTGATAGTAAAGGAACACACACACACACACACACACACACACACACACGGCCTTACCTGGCCCTCACACATGTCCAGCAGAGCAGCTCTGTCGCGGGCGGCCCGAGCCAGTTTGCTCTGGAAAAGTTTGCCGTCGAAGAAGCCCCACGGGCAGCAGTGTTCCCACGGCAACGGCTGGCCACACACATCATTGACAAAGAGCGCTGTGTCAACGCCCGCCATGAACAGAGAGGCCAGTTGTACCCCGCGGGCGTCCACCTTCTCCACCTAGAGCCACAACAGAAAGAAGTTACACTTCGGACCTGGAGAGAAGGTCAGCTTCAGCTTCCTTACCAACAGCAAAAGAGAATCAGAACAGCATAGCCGTCCACAGGTATTGGCCCTATCCCAGAATAAGTTTGAGCTCAGGTTTCTGGGAGAGTAACGCTATGAATCCCAATCACAGAAGGTCAACGACTGTCCTCTGAGGAGCAGGAGCAATGTTCTGCTTTTGTCCACAACGGTTAATCCACAAGCTTGTTAAATGTACATTTTCTCAAACAATACATGAAGCTAGACTTGCTACCGGGGTCTTTACAAATCCCAATGCTGCCAAATTCAGATATGAATTTATTACGATTACATTAATTTATTGTTGTGCACCAGACCTGCTTGCATGCCAATGCCGTTTGCTTTACATCAGAAACCCATCATAACAAGTATATTTCTTGTTATGAAGGCAAAGAAAAGCATTAATTGCTATCTGAGTGAGTGCGCAATGACCACCTGTTGTTGGAAGTCACTGGAGAGAGCAGCTTTAAGGTAGTAAATGCTGGTATGCATCATATTGTGGTTATTCATTTCCAAGTCGAACAATACATTCAAATACCGACAGAAAAGGTCAGAAACAACTGTGTTACAACAGAACATCTGATCCAGCAGTCCTACTGTGTTATAGCAGAACTTCTGATCCAGCAGTCCTACTGTGTTATAGCAGAACTTCTGATCCAGCAGTCCTACTGTGTTATAGCAGAACTTCTGATCCAGCAGTCCTACTGTGTTATAGCAGAACTTCGGATCCAGCAGTCCTACTGTGTTATAGCAGAACTTCTGATCCAGCAGTCCTACTGTGTTATAGCAGAACTTCTGATCCAGCAGTCCTACTGTGTTATAGCAGAACTTCGGATCCAGCAGTCCTACTATGTTATAGCAGAACTTCGGATCCAGCAGTCCTACTATGTTATAGCAGAACTTCGGATCCAGCAGTCCTACTGTGTTATAGCAGAACTTCTGGGGAGAGTTGGCGCATGGACTGGGTTGGAAACCAGGAACTGTAAGGGGCGGAGTTACATTTACATTTAGGGGATTCCATTCATTCACACACCGACAGTGGAATTATTGAAATTAATGAAGATCCCCAATATTCTTATTTATTGAGATGTGTTGATAAACGTTGATGGTCGGCTCCCAAGTTACATGACGCCAAGCATGGCCCAAAGAGACCTTGCAGAGATGCATTCAACATAAAATGCTGTGTAAAATTGCTAGGTTTGATTGACCTCTGAAATCTAGCGATAGTGAAAATTTGTTCAATTTAGTTTAATATTAGATTTCAAGGTCTGCTTGAGATTAAGGGTCAGGAAAATGTAAAACCAATGGGTGAACACGATTTAATATAGGCCTTCCCTAATGTAAAGGTTTGCTATATTCAGTTTCTCCATCCTCTATCGATGTCATACTGGCCCTACACCACATCTCCCTCTGAAGCATGCAGCCTGTTCCTTCCGAGTCCTTCAGTGTTGGGCTGCTTTAATAGAGCCGACACAACACTGAACACATCTAGGCAATGTACACATCAACTTCATTTATATACCACGGAAAAAGAAATAAAAGAAAGAAACTGCAGACTAGTACTTCATTTATCTTAAACAATGTCACAATGATTTGTGATCAAGTCTACCCCCTCACAAAATAAAGGGCACAAAGGATTTGGTCCATTAGAATATAGTATGATACTGATCTTAACTTGGACTAGAGGCAGTGACAGACGTTTCCTGAGAGTCCGCGGTGTAAGGAAACTAAGCATTTCATCAGTTAGTCAAAGATCAAGAAAAACAGTCAAATGGAGTTAGTTCAAATATAGGCGACTAGAAACTAAAAAGAGACACCTGGAAACGCTGACTTCCCACGCAATCACATCATAGTAGGGTTGATCACAACAAAATGGGTAGTAATTTGGTCCCGTTTTATTTATTGATCTGGGCGTCCTTCGAGGTTCAACCACGGCAGTGCAGCCCGTGTGCCTGGTACCGAGTTCGTCAGGCTTCAGCGGTCAGGATAAAACCGGATAGCATTTGCTTGTATTGCACTTGATGATCAGTGTGGTCCCAAGTCTCTTTATCGGGTCAGCTGCACAATCCATACGACTGAGTCTGTGGGGGGGACGTACAGCGTTTGGCCTGCGGATGGGGCTGAGGAGTCATGTTTGGAGCACTCCGGATCTGGCCGGGTCGAATGGGTCTGATTGCGGGCACCTGCACGCAATCAGACCTGCTAGGGGAGTGTGTAGCAGTACGTGGTACCGCTGTGGCACGCTGATGCTATTGACTGGCACGCCGTTATTATTTACTACGATTAAAACCGCCTTTTGCAAAGCACAACCCTGACTCCATCCACTCAGTACAAAGGAACTGTTGCAGAGTACATTCGACGATGATCGGGGATTGATCCTTTCAATTCAGACTTGGTCACCCCGGCCCCAGCCCCCACACCGGGGGGGAGAGGCTGCCGTGAGTCCCTACACCCCAGCCCTCACGCCGCGACGAGGGGCTCCTACCTTGAGCTCCTGCAGCTGGTCCGGTTCGTACAGCTGGTTGGAGACCGCCTGGGCCAGGAAGGCGTCCAGCTCATGTCTCTGCAGGATGCGCCCCCCAGGCCACTGCATCATATACCTGCAAGGGAATCAGCACGTCAACCCCTGAGCTTCAAGGCATGTGGAGGTTCCCCGAGGTAGAGCAATGGGCTAGGGTGTAGCAAGTACATGTTTTGTAGGTGGTGGAGTTGAGAAAATAATTGGGCTGATTTATAAGGTTTACACAGGGAGTCGGTGGATAGCTATGGTTATTGTATGGTCAATGTATTATTATTTATTATTAATGTCCGTACGGAAAAACGTTACTGTAAAGGGAAGGGTTTGGGACAACTTCAAAACAGGGGTCCAAATGACACACAATTTGGGGATTTGATTGCATAAAAAGGCTAAGCCAAAATCGATCTATGCAAAACATTTAGGAGACATTAGATCAATCACAAGTCTGTTCAGAAGGTTCCAGGAATAGTAGGGGCTAGATTTCCTGGTAACGGATACAACTAGGACCGCAAGCCGTAAGGAAAGGTATTCACAGCCTAGGGCTGGGCGATTAATCGAATTTTGATCGCGATTACGATTTTAGCGTCAAACGATCAGAAAATTAACATACCGTAATCGAGTTATCCGATTTTTTGTTAATTATTATTTTTTATTTTTTTATTATTTGTTAGTGATTTATAGAAAGGTCAGAACAGCTGGACACATATCTGTATATCATTTTAGATTGGAACATTTTATTTTTGACCATTTTGTGTATTTTTTTAAGGCGTGATTTCAAAGTTCTCAGTTACAACGTTTTTTTTGGGAGAGACATGGTGAATAAATACAACACGTTTTCAGACTCAAAGATAATCGTTTGAATAATCGTGATTTCAATATTGACCAAAATAATCGTGATTATGATTTTTCCCATAATCGAGCAGCCCTACATACTAGGGCCTGACCGATATTGATTTTTGAGTGCCGATGCCGATTATTTTCAGAGAAAAATTACGATTACAATTTAATCGGCCGATTAAAAAAAAAAAAAAAAAAAACAACATAAAACGTAGTTTTTGATACCTTAAATATACTTTAAACACTTTTGACGAATATGTGAATTGAATGCAGAACCTTTGAGTGTTTTAGAATACATTTACAGTCAAAAATGAGTGTAATGTAAAATGTAAAATAAATAACTAACTCCCAATGTGCTGCGCTCGTGAGCAGTGACTAACACGTGCGTGCTGAGCAGTATGGTCTCACCGTTAGAGTCTACAGTATAACAAATTAACATGGCCTGGGACCTAAAGAAAAACAGGCACAACATGCTCAAACAACGCGTCTTGTGTACATTGGTGAGGTGAGCGCGCAGCTGCCTGAGCGAGCGTGCTTTCATGTTGTACGGTAAAATTCAATCTCCTCTTTTTTACTCCAGCTAAAGTTGTTAGTTAGCAAGGCGAGTAGGAGCGCAATCTGCAGGATACTAATCGCAATAACATTTATAAAAAAAAATAAAAAAAATAAAATCGGTTGTAATCGGCGTCTTTTTGGCCGATGCCGATTATTTTCAAAAAGGCTATAATCGGCCGATTAAATCGGCAGGCCGATAAATCGGTCGGGCCCTACTACATACAACACCGGCCCTCTCCGGCCTCAGCCACCGTCAAAGGAGAGGGCTCTCCGTGTCTACGCACAGCACTTTACGGAGGACTATAAATCCACCTTTACCCTGCTGTCGAGCCCCCTTCCTCGTCACGGATGACCCCGACATCGTGGTTTCTTTTTCAGATGCTGTATCATCACGTGGTGCTCCCGGGCCGCGCCATTTCTCTTTTGCAAAGATTGCAACTAACACACTTTTAGCTTTATGCATTGTAAAGTGCTCCCACACTTTGGACGATTTCGGTTGAAAAAAAGAATTCCGCCTCCGCAATGTTTAATGTCCATTGTCCAACATACTCACACTATAGCGGGCGGAAGGCTTCACTGTGGGCGCTCATGAAGCATGGAGCTGTCTGCGTCGGGTTCTGTAAACAGTTCGGCGCCTACGAGTGACTTATTAATCACGTGACTCAACGAATCGATTGCCAAACCAAACTCATTGCCAACGCTTTTAACAATCGATTTCATCGATTCGTTGTTGCATCCCTAGATTAAACTACAAAAAGCAATACGGCACAAAATATTACAGAAAACGTTCAATTGCTTCACTTGTTGAAAGCAATGTGTATGGCTGTCTGTCCGCATAACTTAAATACCACGAGCAGCGTGTGAACGCAACGGATTGTGGGTATTTTGGCTCGTTGAGGACGACCATTGATGCATCCTTGAAAAATCTCGGAATTCTCAAAAACAAAGGACGCAAAAAGGGCACAAATTTCGAAGTGTTCTTAACATCGGAATAGAGCTTGTTGGCGTTCTATGACGTAGCGTCCTTAAAAGGGTGGCCGTTGAGCATGCTTCCTTCACATTGGGAAACAGTCTCTATGAAGTCTGTCCCCGAGTGACTCGTGGGAAGTATTGGTTTGACATTTTGTATTTGTGTTATTGTGCCCCCTACAGGCGAATTGGTGACAAGTGTTTAATGGAGCAGCAGGTTCAGCGGGCCCTACCTCAGAAGCAGGTGCAACGGGGGCCCTAACTGAGCAGCAGGGGGAGGGGGGCCTACCTGAGCACGCAGCACATGAGCAGCAGGTGTTGCGGCACCTGAGCCGGGTTGAGCAGGGCCGGGCAGTCGGAGCGCAGGCAGGCCAGGAAGGCCCTGGTCCGCCGGGAGCGGTCCTCGCTGGCGCGGCCCAGCCACAGCCTCCGCAGGTTGGGGCAGGTCCACTCCCGGAAGCACATGGCCGGGACCAGCTCCGGGGTGAGGGCTGACTTGGCCTTGCCGCTGCTCCACTCCTTCACGATCACTGGGGGAACTGGGGAGTGGCACACGTGACCAATGAGTAACATCTCATTCATTTTACCGACTGAACCACAGCAGCAACCTTAAATCCATACGCACGTAACAATACCTCCCTCTTTCTTCCACCCCCCCCCCCCTACCATCCCGTCACTCCCCAGCGACCCTCACCCTCCACAGGCCCCCTCTTGCGCATGGCCAGCCTCTCCAGGCGCCGGTGGGTCTCCGCCAGGCTGAAGAGGACGCCGTAGGAGTACTGCCGGGCGGCCCGGAATAGCAGGGAGGCGGGCGGCAGCTCAGCGTTGCACTCATCCTCTATGCACACTGGCATCTTCATCTCTCCCTGAGGAGGAGGAAGAGGAGGGAGGGAGGGGGACAGGTGGATTCTGATTTACTTGAGCTTGCATGGGACAGCCTCGGCCTGTTTGCATGTGGGGCGACCGGAGAGGGGCTGCGACTAAGGCAGGGGGGGGGAAACACAGCTAGCAGACGCAGCCGCACCTCCCAGCTGTACCGGTGCCCTCGAATGTGGATCAAGAAAAAAAAAAGCAGGCAATGGTTCTAACTCTCCTTTACGGAAACGCTGAATAACAGAGGCTAAACAACTCTGTTTACTGCTGCTGAAGTAATGATTGGGAACATTCTGAAAAAGGATGATCCATAATATTCTATTCAGAAGCAAAGTAGTCAGTAATAGGACATGTTTCTGTACCTTGGTCAGTATGTGGAAAATCTGGGGGTACATTAGCCCTCTGCGATGTCTGTGCTCAGCAACACGAAGTACCTCCGCACTGACCTGTAAAACAACGCGTCAGTCAACATCCACGTCCACACAAACATCCACCCACCCACACCCGCACCCACACCCACCCGCACCCACACCCACACCCACCTGAGGCAAAGGGGGTGTGGTTATGTCCATGTGACTCCTTGTTGCCATAGACAACAGTGACGGAATGTTCGAACCACTCCCATTGCCATGGGAATTGTCTCCAGGGGCTGAACCTCCTCTGGAAGAAGGATCCTCCCATCTTGAAGATTTGTCCGTCAAATGGCTGTGGAGAGAACGGGGTGAAACAGCACCAGTGAGTATTGAATCAAGTCTCCAAAATGACAGAAAAATTGAATTTCCTATTTGCTTTTTCGTACTTAGCGTTGGTGTCGTTGGGTTCGTCTCCATCGGAGGAGGAAGAGGGAGAAGGGGAGGGGACAGACTGGGCTCCGGCATGGTGATTGGGTAATCTGCCGCCCCCCTGGGTGGAATCGTAGGGAGCCGACCAATCAGCGAAAGGCATCTTTCCCGTTAGTGAATCGTTACAGTCCTGCATGAGAGGCGGTTGGCCCTGGAATACAAGGTTGGAGCCAGGTCCGTATGGAGCGTTTTGAAAGGGTGGCTTCAACCCTGGAACCTGGGGGGGAGGAAACTGTAGCAGAGAGGGGGCGTGTCTTAACAAGAGGAGAACCCGGGCCAAAGTGATTCAGTGTCTTGAGTGCAGTTGAAAGCAAAGGGAAGGTCCTGTTACAAGTTACACTGAGCCCCGCTCTCCCCGCTATAAATGTTTCAAAAAGCACACGTTAAGGCAAGCCCACACCGGACCGAAAATCGGCGTCGGTGAGGAAATCGGCGCCGGTGACACGAGTCTATTTGGTGTGGTCGCTCAAATCGGCCACGGCGGCGTTCATTTCAGCCGATTCAACATGTGTAATCGGCCATTCGAGTCGGTCATTCTTTTACCATTCTGATTGGTGGAGGGCTAGCAGCTTGACTAGCGAATCAGTGAAGCCCGGAAGTGAGGATGGTAAACATACCAGATAAACAGTGTAATCTAAGACGAGGACCTGCTACTTCCGGTTTTCGTGTTTTTTGGCCCACAATACAGATTAGCGCCGCCTGTTGTTTTGGAGACATTACATCTCGCGCAAGCGTGGAACGTACGGCGTCGGCTGTAATCCCGTAGGTGTGTACCGCCCGTGTCGGTGTTCCGAGTCGGCCAGATTAAATAGCCCGACGTCATTTACCGACGCGAATCGGGCAGTTGGTCCGGTGTGGTTGCCTTTACAGTCGAGTAAGCTGATTTACAGTCACAACACAAGAAGATAGAAGGATTGGGAGTGGATTCGAACCTGGTTCTTTCCAGGTTGCATGGGTCCCATGTGACCAGGTGGTCCACCAAATGGATTGGGTCCAAAGCCAGGTACTGAACACGCAACAACATAATAAAACAAAGTTAATTTAGCACACATCCTCAGATTTAGATGTTGGAAAATCAAGGGTCGCCGGGAGGTAAGGCCTCACACTGCACTCACAGACCCCTCCTACAACATGTTCCTCACACTCTTCTCACGCCTTTAACAAAAGGGAGCGCTACTTACAAATGAAGGAGGGCCCCATGTTGAGTGTTCGTGGTTTGGAGGCAGCAGAAAAATACTCCACAGCTTTCTTAAAGCGCTCCACCTTGTCCTCCATGCGAGACTGCAGGAGGGAAAGACATGGATTAACCCACAGCCAAGGTGTGGCTTCATGGCGCAGAAGCCCACCGATTTATACGAGCTGCTGGTCCGAGCAGCCACAACAAATCCACACTTATGCATTCGGCACATCAGTAATGGCCGAGGTTGGATCACCCGCCCCTGTGTGTTGGCGTCTTACCTGGGACTGCTTGAAGACGTCCCTGGCGATGGCATCCAGGTTGCCGAGGTCTTTGATGGAGGAGACGTACTCTGACACAGCTTTGATCACCACCTCGCAGGGCGGCAGCACCAGCTGATGAGCCCGCACCTGCAGCAAGGGGGAGAATATCAACCACTTGCCTTTGCTGATTAGTTTCAGTTGATTAGTCTTCAGAATATCACAGAGTAGATTAGGTTCTTTATAAAGAAGTGAATAAATAATACCATTTAGCCAAATAACGCCCCAAAGAAGTGCCCTTGTTTGTTTTTAGTACAACAGAAATTCTAATTCTGTTCAGGGTTATCAAGGAGTACTTTAAGCATCAGTCAATTAGGTTCCATGTCATCCATCGCAAACTCGCGTCATTTCAGTCTATATATTTGCTTCTACTCCTTCAAGCCGTTAAATTGAGGGAGTCTGTTCCCCTGCCTGGTTTCCAAATACCATGCGCTCAGCTCATGTGGACCAGCCAGTGAGGCATTACTGTACACTGACCTAACGGAGCATTTCAGACTTTGAGCAAGTACGGGGGTGGTAACTTAGTCTCTGGGTGAACACGACAATCCAGAGTCTTTCCAAGAAGGACTTTTATTAGCTGACTTTGAGATGATTTCCTGACAAGATATGCATTAGTGTGTAGTAGATAAATAAATACAATTAATAACGCACTTTACATCAACATCCCGGTGATATGCCATCACCCCTTTACATGAAAGGCCTCTGCAATGGCTTTTCTTGTGGCATTAGTCCTCACGCCGTGCTATGTACCTTGAGAGAAGCCAGTGGGTGTTCTGGTCCCAGCAGGCTCCAGTGGAAGGCAGCAAGGTCCTCGTCAGGCAGAATGTGATTCCCTACAGGAAACACAAACCGCTTTCTCAAATGTTTGCTGTGTCAACAAAGGAAGGCAGACGTCTAAGAGGACGGCCCAACGTGTGCTAGCTAAGGATATTATCTTTAAACAACCACGCTTGACCGTCCATGGAGATGCAAGTACTGGTCAGTAAAGGATATGTCCTGATTGGAAAGTTATTTCATGTTTTATCTCAGGTCTGCACTGAGCCAGAACATTGACTCGTGTTATAAGTGAGGGTATAGCTAGCAAGATGGTGGACTCAAAATGCAGAGCTTACTTTCAGAACCTGGAATGTCTATCTCCGGTGTTTGTATAGGTGTGTGTGCACAGCTGCCCGTACCTAGTAGTGCAGCGAAGCAGGGCAGGTGCTGCGTCTTCAGACCCAGCTGCCTGGCTGCCTCAGACAGTAGGTACTGATGTGTGGTGAGGTTCTTGCCGTTCCAACTCAGTTTGAGCGCGTGGGATGAGAAGTAAGCGGGCACATTGCAGAGGGCGAACTCAGAGTCCTGAGCTATGAGGCCAGCAAAGCCAAAGTCCCTGTAGAGAGACAGCACCTCCTGGTGGTGATCCTCCAGCGTCTGGACGACCTGTCGACGGAGAGGGGAAAGAGCTACTGGTCTGCACCGGGAGGAGCTCACATCTTATTGAGGAAGAGGGGACACGACCCTCAACAGGAGGTTGATATCAGAAATATACTGATGTCATGTGTGCATATGAGCCCACCGCCATTTTTTACTTAAATAAATAAACACTATTTAATAAGGACAATTGTAAAGTCGACAACTGAATATTGTATGCAATTAGAAATATTAGTATTTTTATTACTATTGCTATAAACTATTTATAGTAGTACATAATATAGTAAACGACTCTGTGTACAATGGAAAATGTCAGTATAAGGCGCCAAGATAGTGGCATCAAATGATAGACACTATCTATATATCTCTGTATATCTTTGCATGTAAACGGGATATATAGATATGAAAGTAAATATTAGAACATGATATTGCGATGAAGATAGCTGCTAAGCAACAACATTCTGTCCATCAGGCGATCATTTGTGTTGTTGAAACAGCATCATGTCTGCATGTTAACAAGGCCTCCTAAAATACCAGTCCTTGGTCAACATCATGTCTCACACACACATATCAAATTAAGTAATGGCTGGTGAATTGTAATATTTATATTCGAATCCATTAACTATACATCGAACTAAATAAGTATATTCTGTCATAAAGGTCTTATATATGAGTTGGTGGCCTACCTGACAAATTGTAGAATAACTCTTATTCTGTACAATGAATGCATATATATCAGACTAGACAAACTCGATTTCACCCAGGAGCCTTTACATGAAGGTCCCTGAAGTAAAGGGGCCTTTAGGAAAGGTTCAGCTAGAGAGGCGAGATATACGACATTGTAGGAATGTGATAAAGGCATTTCTGGGAACCCTGGCAAAGGGTGCACTGAACCATGGTAACATAATGAATAATATGGCTTAACCACCGCAGGAGGCAAGAAGTGCATTTCATGCAATTTTAAACCGAATTTCTCATGTGAATAACCAATTGATATCCCCTTTGGAAATACTAGGCTAGGAATAATCACTTGTTTCTAAAGCCGTGGAACAGATTCGAGGCTAAGTGGCTGCACAAGGAGCCATTTCACAAAGACATTACTAATTATAGCAATGTATGGGTCAATTATGTCTGCCAATCCATTTGTTTATTATCGTAATCTAACTATATCATCTAAAATGATATATTAAGTAACATTTTCTTTTTACAAAATTTAAAACAATTTCCATTTAAAATGGACCCAACATTATGAACCAGCCATTACAAATAAGTGTAATCGACCAGCAGTCTATTAATAGTCCCCTACTCAGCAGCGAAACAATGTGTAAGGTTCAGTGGGTTCATGTTATGTAATGTATATGCTGTGCTGCACAATACACATACCTACTCCCTGAGAATCACCACGCTGAGGCGGACCAGCCAGTAGCTGGTCCTTAAAAGCAGTCAACTAATGCACGTAGAGTATTTGGACTGCTGATGCTCCCCCACTTGGGACATGTGATTAAATTGACCTATAACATTGATTATAAATTGCCATTTAAATTATCAACTTTCAATATGAAGCCATTTATTTATTTCATAGTGAAATTGGCTGATGAGTCGTGCGACGCAGCGATATATCCAAAGAACCAGGGCCGAGCCGAGGTACTCACCCGCACTCGGAAGCGGAACATGGCGAGGCGGACACAGTGGCTGAGGCAGGCCGGGGGCAGAAACCAGGCCCGGGGAGGCGGGGTGGCCTTGCTGCCGACGTGGTTGACTATGAGCTGGGCCGTCTGCCGCTGGCCCTGAGCTCGCCGCGCCCACTCGGGCCAGCGCTCCTTTCCGAGGGTGCCGTTGAACACCACGACGAGCTCCAGGCCCCCCTGGTACAGACAGGCCTGTGAGAGAGCGGCCAGGTAGCCCAGCATGGCGTTCCACTCCCCCCCGCACACCCAGTCCGTCTGGTAGCCGCCGTACAGGCGCTGCAGGCCGGAGTCCGCGTCGATTAGGATCCTGGCTGGCGGAGGCGGGGGAGGCATGGGCCCTGGATGGTGTGGGTGGTGGTGATGGTGATGAGGGGGCTGGCGGCCCACGGTACGGGCCAGCTTTAGGAGGTCCACCGGGACCGCGGCCCCGGGGCATCGCTTCTCTAGATACTCCTGGAAACCCTGCACTCCCATGACGGTGTTGTTCAGCCGGTGTGTGTGGCCGGGAGGCGGCTCCGGGTGGGTTCTGTACGCCGTGGTGGTGGTGTGATGGTCGGCTAGCTGTGCACTGGGGGCCAGCTAACCAGTCTCTGGGGGAGTGGATGAGGAGGAAACCAGCTAACCAGTCCCAAGGGTAGTGGATCAGGATGTAAGCTGCTAACCAGTCTCTAGGGAAGTGGATCAGGAGGTAACCTGCTAACCAGTCTCTAGTGTAGTGAACCAGGAGGTAACCTGCTAACCAGTCTTTAGTGTAGTGGAACAAGAGTTGACCTGCTCAACAACTAGGTTAACTAGGTAACCGGCGGATCAGAGGGCCAAAGGTTTGACCACGCACACTTGTGAATGAATGTATTAGACTTGACACTGATTTAAAAAGGCCTGATACTAGTCTGAGATGTGGTACTGTTGGCCTAGGTCCGGTGGGCCTGTGTCCTGTGTCCTGGAGGACTCTAGTCCATCCCAGAGTTGATCTGGTAGATCGCCAGCAGCAAGGCCAGTCCAGCTAGCTACAGCTAGAAAAGTTTACAGCTCGCCCAGCCCCGTAGCTTGTCATCTAGATAACGGGAGGCCAAATAGATCAGCAACTACAGTTGCCAACACCAACAAGATCGTTGACGTGACAACTAAATAGCATATGTTTTAAGAAATACTCCTAATAAAACCCTTTAGATTGAACACCAGACGGAAAACTACGCATTAGTTAGCCGAAATGTTAGCTCTGGCTGCTAACCGTACGGACTGATGACAGCTAAACTAGTTGATATCAATGTGGCGAAATGGAGCCGATTCCGCGTTTTTATGCGTATTTGTCGCTTGTTTTTTCTCGTGGAGGTGTAGTGGAGTATCGGATGAACCCGAACCAGGCCGCAGGAGCCCGACACGGTGGCGGCGGTACGAGGCTAACTCTCCCGCTAGCGGCTAGCTGCTGTCCCGGCGTGATGGACGCGTCCTCTCGGGGAGACGGGGAGACAGGTCCGGGGGGGAGACAGGGCCGGGGACACGACGCTGGACGGGGTGGATGAAGAAAGAAAAGAAAAACAACGAAAATAAAATAAAAATAAAAGCCCGATGGTGCCTCCCTCGCTTTCTTCCACACTCACGACTTCATGTTGCGGAGGGGAACATACTTCCAAGCGACATCAGCCATCTTGCGCCTTCCTCGCGGACAGCAGAGTGGGAGGAGGCGGAGGGAGGGAGGAGGCGGAGGGAGGGAGGGAGGGAGGGAGGGGGGGGGGAAAGAGAGAGAGAGAGAGAGAGAGAGAGAGAGAGAGAGAGAGAGAGAGAGAGAGAGAGAGAGAGAGAGAGAGAGAGAGAGAGAGAGAGAGAGAGAGAGAGAGAGAGAGAGAGAGAGAGAGAGAGAGAGAGAGAGAGAGAGAGAGAGAGAGAGAGAGAGAGAGAGAGGGGCCATGTAGCTCGGGTTACGCTGAGAAATGTATTTATAAAACTACGTTTTCCAATCAAATATATCCTGTTGAGCGGTGACTGGCCCCCAGCTCTCTGAGGGAAGAGAGAGAAACACGCTTTGGTCCAAACGGGATTAATTTTAGTTTGTGAATAGTATGTATTCTGCACGTAGGCAGCGAGATGCAAACCATCGCTCATCACCACACACATCTGACTTCGGAAAGTGGATGCAGCATGTTCTGTTTAAAGTTTTTGAAACCACTTACGATTACGTCCGGTTCGATAAAGTATTGACATGAGAAGCCACATATGGATATGAGCCATGTGTGACTGAACAGAACGAGTGTAACAGGTAGACACTAGTCTTTGGTGCGTCCTCACAGGCTCCATGTCGCCCCTAGTGGAGGCTTTCCGCACAGCCCACTGGGAGAAGAAAAGGGAAAGAAGGGCAACTGTGCAAAGGGGAATATTTATACCAAATGACAAATCTTTTGGTTTTCTATGACAGAACTTAAAATAAATCACAACAAAGTTTTGTATTTTGAGGATGGATATATAATATATATATATAGACATTTTATATTGGTTTTAAGGGATGAATGCGCAGCGCGCTCCCGTGCGGTCCACGGTGAGCTGAAGAAGATGACGCGCAGCGCGCTCCCGTGCGGCCCACAGTGAGCTGAAGAAGATGACGCTCCGCGCTGCGCTGTGCGCTCTATCTAGGGCGGTGAGACCCGGGCGCTGCGGGGGGCTCCCTCTGTCCCGGACCTTACAGGTACAACTAGGGTTCATTGTGAGTGACGATATCAACTTGGTTTTGTCGTGTTCGCTTCTTTATTGCATCAAATGAAAGCTCCCCGTAAGCTGATTAGTGGGCTAACAGGGCTAGCCCCAGGGTCTGGGTCGCTGTCCCTTCAGCACCTGATTGACTACTAATGTTCCAACTTCCAACGATAGATTCTTACGTGTTCTGGTAGGCCTACCTAAGCATGTCAAGACTTTCAAATCGAGTTTTGTTAACTGAAACTTAACTTAAATTATTCATGGCTTTCAACTAGTGTTTAGTTTCCTGAAATCAAATCGAGTCATTAAAATGCATGCTAAAGCCTGAGTGATTACTTTGGTAAATAGCCTACGCCTTTTCATCCCACAGGTGTGTGGGGCAACCATCCATGCATCTCATCCAAGACAAGGGTCCACCTATACTGTAAGAATGCAAGAATATAAAACGATGTATTTTTGTATTCCCATGAAAATGGAATTTGGGGAGTATGGAGTGAGCAGCAGGTCTCATCAGGTCCACCCATAACCTAAATTGTGGCGTTTCCCTCATTGTCCTGACCTGTTGTTTGTTCTGGTCAGTTTGTGGCCTACCTGGTTTCCCTCTCCCCTGTGCCTCACTAACCTCTCCTGTTTTCTCCTCCTCTCTGTGTCCCGTCCAGAACATAGTGAGTACAGCTGCTCACAGATTCACATTTCAACAGACATGTATTTCCAGTTATATACTGTTCAGCGATCATGTGCAACAGTGGCATGACTACATTTACATTGTTCACTGTCATGTCTCTTTGAGTAGCCTTAAGCATTGGTCCTGACCCAGTTTGGCAAGGCAGACTTGAGGCAAGACTAGGTTTGCAAGGAAATGTAATACATGTTCCTGTCATAAATTATAACGAGGCTAGTGAGTGAAAAACACATCAAAAGTTGTTCCTGTTTACGATACAATCAGTAATATTTATGATTAGCTTTATTATTCTTTGATTATGCCATGTGATGCAAGTTCTTGATCCATTCCAATACATATTTTATCGATAATGAAACGGCCTGTCTCATTAGCATGAACGTATATTTGTGTGCTAACTCTTTGAAGATCTGCAGTGTCTGAAATATCGGGGAGATCTTGATATTTATCAAGAACTTTACACCGCGGTAGGACCTCCTAGTTGAGGTATTGGTGCATCTTGGCCCTACACATGTCGAGGGTCTTAGGATGAAGAGGTGTTGTCTCCGTGGGTCTCTCATGTCGCCCCTGTGCTGTGCAGCCGCCCCCTGCTCGCTACGGAGGGAGGCACACCGTGACCCTGATCCCCGGGGATGGCATCGGACCGGAGCTCGCTAACCACGTGCGCGAGCTGTTCTGGTGAGAACAACACATGACACAGCCCCCTTTACGCCGGGAGTCCTTCTGGGAGTATGGTGGCGTAGGTCTGTCCTGTTCCTTCCATCTGTCCCTAAGTACGTAGTACGTACCTAGATTTGCCTTAAGCTCAAAAAGCAGCACGCGGGTGGTTCCTTGTTCAGGGGAGGATTTCCCATTAGAACGTGCAGCACAAGGACCAATTTCGTTTGTCTTCTTTTTAAATAAACACATTAAGGCATAACTTCAAGAATCAATCGACTATCAAGTTCATTTGACAGCAGTCATGTTTCTTGCGCCGAGTTATTTTATTATATGGCGTCTGTGCCTCGCTATCCATCGGGTGCTCATCAGGGGGCAGCAGAGGACTAAATACTAAATACATTGATTTCAAACAGGAAAGAACATTTTCTTTCTCAATAATTCAACCTGATTTAAGAACACTTATATATAATGAAGTTATATAATGAAGAAATAATGAAGTTGCTCTAAATCTTAATATAATATCAAAAACATACCTAAATCTCTTTCCCCCCCCGGTTCTTAGGTTCTGTTGTGTGCCAGTGGACTTTGAGCTGGTCAACGTGGACTCCAGCCTCACCGCTGAAGACGACATAAACAACGCCATCATGTCCATCAGACGCAACGGCGTGGCGCTGAAAGGTGTGAGGCAGAGGGCAGGGGTCTGGAAACAAGATGGATGCAACTGACGTACATTATTATAGTACATTTGTATTTACATGTAGGTCATATAGCAGACGCTTTTTATCCAAAGTGACCTTCAATAAGAAGGTGAAAAAAACGATACATATGGCCGTCGGTACAGTAAGGATGTTCATAGAGCCAGGACAGTTGTTGGGGGCTCGGGGAGCTATGCAGAGTCTCGGTGGAATAGGTTATTAAATATCCAAATATATTCCCCCTCAGAAAAGGGTTCAACATAAGCCCTGGTCCCGGGGCCCTCAAAGCGTTTAGTTTTGGCTTGATACATGGTCGTATGTCTCATATGATGGTCAACATGCCTTTCGGCGTGTTGCGTTTACTCCCTCCAGGGAACCTGGAGACCAATCACAATCTTCCGCCCTCATACAAGTCACGGAACAGCCTTCTGCGGTCAGTGACAAACGTTGACCTTCGACCAAGGAGTCTGTCCTGATGAACCACGTCGACTGATCCCATTCCTCCTCCGCCCTCCTGATGTGTTATTGCGTCCCTCAGCACCTCTCTAGATCTGTATGCCAACGTGATGCACTGCCGGTCACTCCCCGGGGTCAAGACCCGCCACAGGAACATCGACATCATGATCATCAGGGAGAACACCGAGGGGGAGTACAGCAGCCTGGAGCACGAGGTGGGTGGATCTGGGTTTGACTCCAAAGGTCCGTCTCGCCTTAAGGGGAACCATCATGCCCGGGTTGTGTTCTGACAAAGCAGAGTCCTGCTATAGAGTACTGCTTTAAAACAACAGCATCCAATGTCACGGAGCTGGGATTTAGGTCACTGGTCAAACTTTTCAGCGGTTTCCTGGCGGAGACGGAATTGGTGTTGCCGACCACTTGTGACCGTACCTTGTGGGACGGTAACTTAAAGACATTGTTGAGCCGCCGGTCCCCTCCTCCTTGTGTCTCCAGAGCGTTCCGGGCGTGGTGGAGTGTCTGAAGATCATCACCAGGGTCAATTCCCTTCGCATCGCCGACTTTGCTTTCCAAACGGCGAGGCAGAACGGACGGCGTCGTATCACCGCGGTCCACAAGGCCAACATCATGTCCGTTGCCCTGATCCCCTGACTCCTCCCGCATCCTCATTTTCCGGTGACGTCTGTATACCTCCCTAAAACCCTGTTTGTGTGTGTGTGTGTGTGTGTGTGTGTGTGTGTGTGTGTGTGTGTGTGTGTGTGTGTGTGTGTGTGTGTGTGTGTGTGTGTGTGTGTGTGTGTGTGTGTGTGTGTGTGTGTGTGTGTGTGTGTGTGTGTCCATCAAGCAGGAAGCTGGGCGACGGCCTCTTCCTAGAGTGCTGTAAGGAGGTTGCCAGCGGTTACCCCGACATCGCCTTCGACACCCTCATCGTGGACAACGCCACCATGCAGGTAGCCATGGCAACCTCGAGGTCACAGAATCCTGGTGGGGTTTGTCGCACCGATGACCAAACGTGCACCCCTCTGTGTTAGCTGGTGTCCCGGCCCCAGCAGTTCGACATGATGCTGATGCCCAACCTGTACGGTAACGTGGTGAGCAACGTGTGCGCGGGCCTGGTGGGGGGACCCGGCCTGGTCCCCGGGGCCAACCATGGAGAGCATTACGCCCTGTTTGAAACGGTGAGCTCCCACCCCTCCACACACACGCCACTCACTCCACACGTGTGCACCTTGAAAAAAATTTGACAATAATCGAAACAATGAAACATCCGAATTCTGCAGGCAAATTAGTTTTATTCTGACCGAAAAGATTCCTTGTTGTGCTCCTACACATAACACACAATCCTAAATCCTAAAGTTACTTAGAAACCAAATATTATTACGGTAATAACTACTCTCCAAAGTTACCTTCCACAGTCGATAGAAGTATAATTAGTGGAAGTAAAGGAAAAGGTGGTTATGGTGATTTCATGAATCCATCAAATAGATTTAGAGACTGCAATACTAAATAACCCACAACAATATATATCAACACAAGACATTCCAACCAGGTAGCACCACGCAACTACGCAAAGGTTATGTTGGTGGGTAGCAATCATCTCCATGGAACACTGTACACTCCTAGAGAAGACCCTGACAGCTTAAGAAGAGCCTACAGTCTTGAGTAGAGCCTACACTGTAAGACTTTGATGTACATTTACAGCTAAATTCTAACACTAATCTACTGTATTAAGGTTTTCACTACAATGGTCTGAAAAACATGCATTGTGGGAGTCTCAATGATCATTCAAGCATTTCATCATTCAATGCGTAATTTGACAGCCGTAATTTGACAGCCATTTGACAGCCAAATAACGCTTGCCGAGTTGTAGGAAATCAGCACCGAGGTGATTAGGGTGGTGGGATAACCATAGACATCTTATATGATAGACGGAGCATCGAATGCTACCGCCTACTGGCGCTGACGAGACGCGGGGCCGCCATCTTGGAGTGGTCATCCGCTCCACTCAGTGTAATCCGTTTGGCTGGAGCAATGAACTGTCAGCGCATTTAATCAATCATACCTCACTGAATACCACTGATTTTCATGCGTTTTTTTGTCATACGTGTAGCTATGATAAAGGCCACATGGTTTGGCGTGTTTTATTATTCAATACCAATTATACCAATAGTACGGTAATGTTAAATCTTGCTTGTGAAAAGTAATCCCCCGATTCCTATTGTGGATGGTCCGCCGATTTGAGCAGGAATACGCTGAACAACAGCCCGGCATCCTGTTTCTGCTGCTGTTGCTGCTCCCGGTTGACCACTCCAAGATGGCGGCCGTATTTCTCGCGTCCCAGCAGCCAATGCTCCGACTATGCTATAAGATGTCTATGGGGATAACCCCTGTGTTGGTTATGTGTTCTGAGGGATGAAGTAAAAGGCTTCTCTGGTAGTTGAGGGGCGTTAGGGGCGCGTGAACGCCAATTGGTTTAAAATGATTAATTGATTGGAAATGTCATTGTTCTATATAGGGGGTTTGTCTGTAGGGACCCCTGTTTATATAGCTAAAGGTTAGGTGCTTCCTACATATCTGGTTTACCTCCGGTAGAAGATAAATGCTAACGTGCCTGAAAACGATCTTTTCACATCATGCTATCTACTGTATGTTGCGATTACAGCAAGCTACCGTATACCAAGAACTGTATTACTGTAAATAAACAGTACCTGCTGCTGAAACGGCTGCCAGTACTTGACTGTAATTTTACAGTAAAAAGGTTTACAGTGTACAGTCGGAGCAGGTCAATGAGGGAATGCCTGTGATGCCCTTTCAGTTTAAGAAGAGCCTACATTTCTAGCAGGCCAATCAGGTGTTGCTTGAGCTGTGATTGGCTGGACTGGGGCGAAGGGGGAAGAGTCTGCTCGATAGACCAATGGCTGGCTTTGAATATGAATCAGATAACAAGATAGCAACACTTCGGGTCGGACTACGTTGGACGGACGTCAAATCTTGCTGCTGCTTCTTGAACTTCAGCCAAATCTAGCTCCATACTTAGGATGTCTGCTATGCTTGCACCTGCTATGCAGGTATTCTTTGTTCCGTTAACTAATATCTACCGACCATAACCAAATAATAAACTACATGGATGGCACGTTCTACTCGACCTGACCTTATCCGGCCTCATCCAGATAGAGGGACTCTGAACAGACTCCGTCCTTATCCTCTCTGGGTTTGTTACATGACTCTTTCAGAAGAGGCTTCCCATAGTGACCCTGTTGATGCTTTATCCCATGGCCCATTCCTGATATGCATGCCATGTATTTACCACATGAACGGGAAATGGGAGCATGTCCATGACTAGCCCAAACCCTGGATCAGAATGATATCAGTTATAATAAA
>NC_082382.1:6338582-6348582 GCF_031168955.1 Gadus macrocephalus | reverse complement strand
AATGTGGCACACACACACACACAGAGTTTGAAACGGGAGCACACACACAGATTGAAACGGGAATCTGTGTGTGTGCCACGGAATATCATTGTCATTTACTTGCATTGGAGCAACTTCCGTGCACAACAAGGACAATTTAAGTGTTTCAGTGAGACCACCCCGGGTTTTGAGTTAAGCCCCCGTGGTCGACTCGCTCGTTGAAACGGGGATCCGTGTGTGAGCCACGGAACATCAGCGTCATTAACTTGCATTGGAGCGAATTCCGTGGCCACATCACGGAAATCGGCGTGTTTCCGTGATGTGTCCACGGATTTCGAGTTATTCGTCCGTAGTCATTTCATGGATTCCTGTGAGACCAGGTTGCTCAGGACACATGTCTCCTTTCTGTATGTCTTTGTGTGTGTGTCTTTGTGTCTTTGTGGCGAACAGTTTAATGTCTACAGTTATATGACCGCCATCGCCGGGGTCAGCCCTCACCGCCTCTCCCGCTGCTCTCTCCTCTTACACACACACACACACACACACACACACACACACACACACACACACACACACACACACACACACACACACACACACACACACACACACACACACACACACACACAACCATGCAGACGCACACACGCACACACAAAGCTGAAGTTAATAAGGCTCCAACAGTGTTTGTGTGCTCACTCAAGCTCTTGTGATTCTGGTGCCACACAATCTAAGGCCTATTTGCAATCATTACCACGCTTCAAAGGGTCCCTGTAAACACATTAACACACACAAAAACATAGAAACACACACGCACGCACCACACACACACACACACACACACACACACACACACACACACACACACACACACACACACACACACACACACACACACACACACACACACGCACGCACGCACGCACGCACACACACACACACACGCACACACACACACACACACACACACACACACTTCACATTGGCCTCTCACTGGTAATCCCAGGATTAATGGGAGGCTTACGGCTGTCCGCTAATCAGCATCACACGCTAACAGGACGGTTAGCTGCATCTACCTCCCCAACCATACCAACTACAGCCCTGGTACAGGCAACCAGGCCACTGGAGAACACCTCCCACTGCTAGAACATCGAAACGTGTGGATAGAGCAGTATACTGATCCTAATCACTAGTTCATAGAAACGTGTGGATAGAGCAGAATAGGATCAATAACACTAGAACATAGAAACGTGTGGATAGAGCAGTATACCGATCAATAACACTAGAACATAGAAACGTGTGGATAGAGCAGTATACCGATCAATAACACTAGAACATAGAAACGTGTGGATAGAGCAGTATACCGATCAATAACACTAGAACATAGAAACGTGTGGATAGAGCAGTAGACCGATCAATAACACTAGAACATAGAAACGTGTGGATAGAGCAGTATACCGATCAATAACACTAGAACATAGAAACGTGTGGATAGAGCAGTATCGCCGCTCCTTTCCTCCTCCACTCTCCCCTATCGCCACCTCTCCTCCTCTCCTCCTTTCCTCTCCCCTCTCCTCTTCTATCCTCTCCTAACCTCCTCTCCTCTCCCCTCTCCTCCTCTCCTCTCGACTCCTATCTGCTACTGACTTCTTATTCTCTCTCTCCATGATGTTCCTGAATGTCCTCTAACAGGGCGCAATGGCGGTCTCCTTGGCAACAGACTCATATCTGCCCGACAATTCGTCCGTTATCTCGGCGGGCCGTTGGGAGAAGGTTACTAACGCTACGGGCGGGTGGGAGCGGGACGCCCTGCTGGCGGTGGCTGAGGTGGTGGTCCTCGCCGTCATCCTGGCGATGGCACTCCTCGGCAACGGACTGGTCCTGGCGGTGTTGCTAAGGCGGCGACGGCGTCACAATCCGCTGCACCAGTTCATGATGAATCTGTGTCTGGCCGACCTGGTGGTGGCCTTGTTCCAGGTGACCCATACACACGCAAACACACACAGACACACGCACACACGCACGCACACACCAACACAAACACACAGACACCACACACACACCCAGACAAACACACTCACACACACAGACACGCACGCACAAACCCAAACACACACTTGCACACAGGCACTAGCACAAACACACATTTACACAAAAACGTAAACACACACACATGCATATACTCAAACACACACAGACGTTGTGATATTAATCGCCATCAGATTGAAAGAGTGTGTGAGTGGTTCCACTCCTCTGTGGCACCCCAAGGTGCTGCCTCAGCTGGTGTGGGACGCCAGGGGGAGCTTCCCCGGTCCAGACCTCCTGTGCCGCTTGGTGAAATACCTCCAGGTCCTGGGGATGTTCGCCTCCTCCTACATGATCGTCGCCATGACCATGGACCGGCACTACGCCATCTGCTGCCCCCTGCAGGCCTACCGTGGAGCGGCCCTCCAGCGCTGGAACAACCTCATCCTCCTGGCCTGGGGCCTGTCTCTGCTGCTCAGCCTGCCTCAGGTAGAGGGAGAGGGGGAGGGAGGGAGGGAGGGAGAGAGAGAGAGAGAGAGAGAGAGAGAGAGAGAGAGAGAGAGAGAGAGAGAGAGAGAGAGAGAGAGAGAGAGAGAGAGAGAGAGAGAGAGAGAGAGACAGGGAGGGGGAGGGAAAGAGTGGGAGAAAGACAGAGAGAGAGAGGGAGAGAGAGAGTGCGGGAGATAAAGGGAGAGAGCGAGAAAGAGAGAGAGAGAGAGAGACATAGAGAGGCAGGGAGGGGGAGGGAAAGAGTGGAAGAAAGACAGAGAGAGAGAGAGAGAGGGTGAGAGAGAGAGAGAGAGAGAGAGAGAGAGAGAGAGAGAGAGAGAGAGAGAGAGAGAGAGAGAGAGAGAGAGAGAGAGAGAGGCAGAGACAAAGAGAGAGTCAGAGCGGGGGAGAAGGAAAGGGAGAGAGAGAGATATTGAAAGATGGGGAGGGGAAGGGAAACAGACATGGAATGGCTACGGAGGGAGATAGATAGATATAGACACATGGGACCAACAGCGTCCTGGACATCTCACTGGCTGACTTCTGCACTGTTTGAGTTGTGGTCTAGAACTCACTTGGTCGAGCTCTACCCTTTGGTGGGATTACAAATTCACTTGTTTGAGAAGAAAATCAAGAATTTAGGTATTACTTCAACGTATGTTCTATAAATGACCCCTCCCCTAGGTGTTTATCTTCTCCCGCTCGGAGGTGGCTCCAGGGGTCTATGAGTGCTGGGGAACTTTTGCAGAATCCTGGGGTCTCAAGGCCTATGTGACCTGGATGACCGTGGCCATCTTCCTCGTGCCTGTCCTCATCATCACCATCTGTCAGGTAAGAACGCTTTATAAAACAATGTCCACAATTATGGACAATAAAGTTAATAATGATTTTGTACATAACCTTATTTTTAACAAGGCATTTATTTAGATGGTGCCTCACTGCCAATGCTCATATAAAGGGCCGTATTCCCTCGTTCCTTGAATATGTTTTTCTCAAATTCTCAGGTTGACCAAGTACATTTTTCAACAACTATTTATTTCCTGATTTCAAATCATTTCTAACTATTGCTCATGGTTGGGGCGAATAACGCTGCTCTGACCGCTGCCCCCTCCTGGTGGGGGCCTATAACGCTGCTCTGACCGCTGCCCCCTCCTGGTGGGGGCCTATAACGCTGCTCTGACCGCTGCCCCCTCCTGGTGGGGGCCTATAACGCTGCTCTGACCGCTGCCCCCTCCTGGTGGGGGCGTATAACGCTGCTCTGACCGCTGCCCCCTCCTGGTGGGGGCCTATAACGCTGCTCTGACCGCTGCCCCCTCCTGGTGGGGGCGTATAACGCTGCTCTGACCGCTGCCCCCTCCTGGTGGGGGCCTATAACGCTGCTCTGACCGCTGCCCCCTCCTGGTGGGGGCCTATAACGCTGCTCTGACCGCTGCCCCCTCCTGGTGGGGGCCTATAACGCTGCTCTGACCGCTGCCCCCTCCTGGTGGGGGCCTATAACGCTGCTCTGACCGCTGCCCCCTCCTGGTGGGGGCCTATAACGCTGCTCTGACCGCTGCCCCCTCCTGGTGGGGGCCTATAACGCTGCTCTGACCGCTGCCCCCTCCTGGTGGGGGCCTATAACGCTGCTCTGACCGCTGCCCCCTCCTGGTGGGGGC
The DNA here is from genome assembly GCF_031168955.1 of Gadus macrocephalus. Classification (NCBI taxonomy): domain Eukaryota; kingdom Metazoa; phylum Chordata; class Actinopteri; order Gadiformes; family Gadidae; genus Gadus; species Gadus macrocephalus. The sequence goes on along the minus strand of NC_082382.1, from coordinate 6,344,434 downwards.
CTATAACGCTGCTCTGACCGCTGCCCCCTCCTGGTGGGGGCCTATAACGCTGCTCTGACCGCTGCCCCCTCCTGGTGGGGGCCTATAACGCTGCTCTGACCGCTGCCCCCTCCTGGTGGGGGCCTATAACGCTGCTCTGACCCTGCAGCTGCTCTCACTGCCCCCTGGTCTAGGTGAGGATCTTCCGGGAGATCCACAGAAGCCTGTATCTCAGCTCGGAGCGCAGCCTCTCCCCCGCCTCCCTCCCCTCCCTCCCCCCCTCCAGACGGGACAGCCAGAGGGGGGTGGGACCGTCCAGCCTGTCTTTATTCGCCCTCAGTTTCCATGGGAACAAAATCCCCTCGGGTACCGCATCGTCCAATCAGCAGCTGCGCCTGGGTCGCCTGAGGTCCAAGAGCCCCCCCGTGTCTCGTTCTGATGACCTCACCGGCGCCGACGCGGCCCCGGGTGAGGGAACACACAGCACGCCAGGCGACCATCTTGGATCGGTTGGCATCAGCTGTTGAGCACCTGTCTTATATCCCCCTAGGCGGTCCGCAGCCAGCTCTCTCCGTCCTCAGCTCTGGAGGCCCCCGTTGGGCCCCTGGGCTGGGGCCCCCCGCTGGGCCAGCCTTCAGATGGAGAGGGATGTCCAAGACGGTCCGGATGACCCTGGTCATAGTGCTGGTCTACTCTGTCTGCTGGGCCCCCTTCTTCAGCGTCCAGCTGTGGGCGGCATGGGCCCCTGACCCCCCGCAGAGTACACACCCTGACACACACACACACACACACACACACACACACACACACCCACACACACTGACGCACGCACTCATACACAGGCACGCACGCACACACCACACACACACACACACACACGCACACAAGCACACTAACGCACACACACACACACACACACAGGCACGCACGCACACACCACACACACACACACACAAATGCCCGCACTCACACAGGCACACTCACACGCACGCACACATAAGAACTCATGCACACGAACAAGCACGTCCGCTCTGTGCTCGAGGCTACCTCTCCTGGTACACACTGGCACCAAGTCTCCTACAAAGCACCTTGGTCCCTGGCCACCAGCCCTCAGCTACGCAGAAGCAAAGCTCGTTTAGCGTCTTGAAGCTAATCTCAAGGACAGTGTTCTTGCCTCGCTAAACACATCTGGAATGTGTTTTTTAATAATCGTGTCAATTGAGAAGATTGTTTGTATTCCCCCCACTACCATCACTATCAAAGTTTGTGTCCGTGTGTATGTGTGCATGTGTGTGTGTGTGTGCGTGTGCACGTGCATGTGCTCGTGCATGCGTGTGTGCGTGTGTAGGTGCCATGTTCACGCTGCTCATGCTGCTGGCCAGCCTCAACTCGTGCACCAACCCCTGGATCTACTCCGCCTTCTCCAGCAGCGTCTCCCCGGAGCTCCGGCTGCTGCTGCTCTGCCGGGGGCCCGCCCCGCGCCGGGGCTCCTGCCCCACCGACTCCACCGCCACGCACGCCTCCACCTCCTGAGGCTCCGCCCCCTGGTCCCTCCTCCACCTCCTGAGGCCCCGCCCCTTTCCCCGCCTCCACCTCCTGGGGCCCCGCCCCCTGGGCCCGCCTCCACCTCCTGGGGGGCCGCCCCCTGGCCCCGCCTCCACCTCCTGGGGGGCCGCCCCCTGGCCCCGCCTCCACCTCCTGGGGCCCCGCCCCCTGGGCCCACCTCCACCTCCTGGGGGGCCGACCCTGTCCCTGCCTCCACCTCCTGGGGGCCCACACCTGGGCCCGCCTCCACCTCCTGGGCCCGCCTCCACCTCATGGGGGCCCGCCCCCGGTCCCCGCGTCCACGTCCTGGGGGCCCGCCCCTGTCCCCGCCTCCACCTCCTGGGGCCCCGCCCCCTGGCCCCACCTCCACCTCCTGAGGGCCCGCCTCCTGCTGGGGGCCCCGGCCGCCAGGGGCCTCTGTCCCGCTGGCCCTGTACTTCATATTACTTTATAGATTTGATGTCAGTCCTCAAAGTAAACCCAGGATATGGTAGAAAACATTTTGAGATACTAGAAGTTATACATGAGGCTAATGATTTCATTGAATTGTAACCCAATGTAAATATGATGTTACTCTAATCTTTGTTTGCTTTGTTGACGCATTGGAAAGACAAGGAGAGCAGTGTTTTTGGTCACACTTTCAACAAAAGACATGGACTAAAACTGAATGCCTTACAAAAGGGTTTAATCGTTCTCTCATTCATCATCTCAAAGTCATACAAACAAAACCTTACACATACATCCAATACAGCTCAAACACATCCAATAGAAGAGGAACTCAATTCCACATTATCCTATTTGTTCTTTTGGAAACAAAACAAAAAGTTGCTGCAGCAAAGTACCCTTTTTCATAGCGTAGAAAAAGCTGTCAAACAGTTATCTTCATGGTTATATCCTAAGATGTATCCCTTGATATCCCAGCTATCTGAATGGCAACAAAACATACACTAATAAAAAGACATAACAACTCAATGCATGTCGTTTTTGCATCAATATTGTTTGGCAAGCTCAAGAACGAGAATCGTATGAAGATGGAGACTCCAGGAGTCTACCCTCTGCAGTGTATTTTGGGCCATCGATCCAGAGTGAACTGCTCAGAGACGACTTCCAGTCGTCTCATTACACAGCAGAGTTCCAGAGGATATTCTGTATGGGATTTACTTCTGGCAGTCAGGGGGCCCTAACTTTACTTTTAGTCATTTATAAAACAACCAACGTTATTGAGTTACAAAAATTCTATGATATTAAAGAGCAGAACAATAAAAAAAAAAAAAGGGGAGAGGGAATCACACTTTGTCTGAAATTCATGAACTATAAAAAAATACTTGAAATCATTTAAATTCATATTTCTTATCCAAAAATAACGTGGCACACATTTAAAAAATATACATTTTTGAGTAAACAAACATGCTTGTCATTTCAATAGACATGATTACACCAGAATAGTGGTTCAATCTGTCATTTCTGATGGTTGACCAAAGCACAGAAGTGTTTCATTCTAAAAAGCTAAACGTTTATTTATAGCACTACAGTATAGTACTACAGCACTTCATACTAATTATTCATGTTGAAACCGGATCTTGCACTTTAGATATTACGGGTTATGTTTTATGTATAACACTATGATTTGTCCGATTATCATTTTACAGTGGGTCTAAATTGATAAAAAGCTTTTGAAGTAAAACAAAAGCGGTTATTAAAAATACAGCACTACTTAAAACATGGTTATGAGTGCTATGTGGTATTACTGAGGGTAATAGTTTAGTGTACAGTGTTCATTTGGCACTGTGGCTATTAAGGTTTATTGACACACGTGGATATGGTTGAATTAAAAAACGAAGTCTAAATGAAGGTTCGCCTCCTCAGGCACAGAGTTTGTTTCTGTCCTGTCTCAGGGCTTCACAGGGTTCGGCTTGCTTCTGTGTGCAACACAAACCAACTGCTTTTTAAGCAATTGATACTTCAGTACATGTCAAAACACTACTTTGTGTGACAAATATAAATTTGTTTCCTCATTTTAGAAATGTTAAAATCGCCAGGGTTTATTTATTGTTGGCTCATCTGTTCTGTCTGGAAACTCATTCCTTTAGGCCAAGGGAGGTCCTCTACTGTTAAGTCTCAAAACAACAGTGTAGGGGCGTGTCGGCACCGACAACAGGAGGAAACAGAGGTCAGCTTAATCAGCGTATTGACTGCACTGAACCACCTCACACTGTCCCACTCTCCTCCTCACTCCGCTGCAGGCAATGGTGCAAAGCCTGCGAGTGGCGTCTCCAAACTAAAGGCCAGTGTTGGGAACCTTACTTTAAAAAAAGTAATTACTTATAGTTACTCACTACTTGTTCCAAAAAGTAACTGAGTTAGTAACTGAATTACTCTACAGTATAATAAAAGTAACTAGTTGCCAGGGAAAGTAACTATTTGCGTTACTGTAAAATAGAAAGTTGCTATATGTCAAAGAATTTGGATTTTCTGAGCAGTTTTCACTTGGCCTTAATGTGTTAAATGGTTGAACCGCCCATTCAAGGCCCTGATATACTTCCAACTGCATTTTAATTTACTTGTTTGCAAAGGCTGTGGAACATCTGCCGAATACTAAAGAAAATGCCAACTTTTCATCGGATTGCTCCGGACTCGCCATTTCTGCTGCTTCATCGAATCTGTTTGGCGTGCGTGTGGCGCGCGTGTCCTGGCTTGTGTGTAAAAACACTGGCTCAGATTGGCTACCTCGCCTTAGCCAATCGTAATCGCTTATCTCGTTGTTAACCCACCCGGTCTCCTCACTAGCAGTTTGTGTTTGGAGCCAGGGGTGCGTTCGGATTACGCAGTTTATTCAATCAATTCATAGTAACGACGCACCCCATTTAACGTACAGTAACGGTAACGGCGTTGTAACGAGGGAAACGGTAATTAGTTAAATTACGACGTTACCTAACGCCGTTCTTTTAAACGGAGTTATTACAAACACTGCTAAAGGCCAACCTAAAAAACTCCATGACTATATGATACCCAGTCCAAATCCCTGTGTCTGAAGGCAATTCAGGCCCTGAGCCGACCCTGGGGAGCTCACACGCGTTAGCTCTAACTGAACAGCTAAAACGGATTAGCTAACACTGGATAGCTAACACGTGTTAGCTCTCACTGAACAGCTAAAACGGGTTAGCTAACACTGGATAGCTAACACGTGTTAGCCGACAGTGCCTCTTCCAGTACCATCAGTCAACCACTGCATCACTACTGACTCTCTATTAACACGATGCTGTGTGTGTGTGTGTGCGCGTGTGTGTGTGTGAGACCTCAGACAATAACAGCCGCTCCAGAGCCTGTGGAGTCCGTTGGATCCCCTGAGCGGTCAGGTCTTCTGCTCCGGGACAGACTGACGGACTGAGTCTAGGTTTACAGCTCAGCTATCAGCACATTAACACAGATGTTCCTGCTAGAGAGAACTTCCTAGTGAGTGTGCGTGTCGGTGGGGTTGTGTGTGTATTGCTAGACAGAGTTTAGAGAATGGTCAACACCTCGAGATCGCGCACGATCTCACCAAACATCTAACCTGATCGACGGTGCATGTTTGTGTGTGTGTGTCTTTGTCTGTGTGTGCGCTGGCCTGAGTGAGTGAGTACATTTGTGTTTGTGTGTGCTCGCCTGAGTGAGTGAGTGTGTTGTGTGCGTGTGCTGGCCTGAGTGAGTGAGTGATGAGTGTGTGTGTATGTGAGTGTGAGTGTGAGTGTGAGTGTGTGTGTGTGTGCTCGCCTGAGTATGTGTGTATGTATGTGTGTGTGTGTGTGTGTGTGTGTGTGCTCATAGCACAGTGTCCTCGTCCACCCTGGCCACTTCGTCCAGAGGGACGGCCGGAGGCGCGTCGCTCTCCTGGGGGTCCGCCTGGGGGTCCGCGGGCGGAGCCAGCATGGCGGTGCGCTCCTCCGGGGGCTGATCGCGGGCCTCCCTCTCCTCCTGCCTCTTCTCCTTGGCCAGCAGGTGGTAGTTGAGGCCCATGCCCAGGAAGAGGAACACGCTGGCCACCACCAGGATGGCCCCCGACGTGATGTAGGTGTAGTCGTAGGACTGGTAGTAGCTGTAGAAGCTGCCTGTAGGGGGAGCCAAACATCAGCCTTTAAAAGCCATCACAGCCACCCATCCTGATTAACAACTATTCTAAACTTTAGATAGCATTGGAAACACAAGTTATTTTGGATTAAGGTGATATTCCCAACCATATATAGAACATTGTTGAAGTGAATGAATCATTCCATAATCCCACTGGACCCAACATGTGGATCCAGTCTCAACCTCATGCATTAAAATGGTGGAAATATGAATGTACAACA
>NC_082382.1:6321082-6333582 GCF_031168955.1 Gadus macrocephalus | reverse complement strand
GAGTCAAGACCAGGAGCTCTGGAGTCAGACCAGGAGCTCTAGAGTCAGACCAGGAGCTCTAGAGTCAGACCAGGAGCTCTAGAGTCAGACCAGGAGCTCTGGAGTCAAGACCAGGAGCTCTGGAGTCAGACCAGGAGCTCTAGAGTCAGACCAGGAGCTCTAGAGTCAGACCAGGAGCTCTGGAGTCAGACCAGGAGCTCTGGAGTCAGACCAGGAGCTCTGGAGTCAGACCAGGAGCTCTGGAGTCAGACCAGGAGCTCTTGAGTCAGACCAGGAGCTCTGGAGTCAGACAGTATAGCTGAACCTGTGTCCCTCAGTCATCAGAACCTGTGTGTGTCTCCATTGGCCACGAGGAACAAGGGGCTGTGGCTTGGCCAATGGCCAATGAAACTGCTGCATGGTCAAGTAGTTCCAGAGAAATGTGTGCTGGGCTAGCATGAGTAATCATAGGACGTAGTGGAAATGTTTGCTGTGGATACCAAAGCAATAAAAGACCTGCTTACTATTACCACGAAATGAGGCCAGAGATGCACTAAAACTCAGATCCGTAGTGCATGTTGTTTCCCGGAATAGGGGCACCCTGTCCCCCATCCCTAGTACTGAGGAACCCTAGCATGGCGGGGCCCCAGTATGGAGGGGTGAGGGGCCCCAGTATGGAGGGCTGAGGGGCCCCAGTATGGAGGGCTGAGGGGCCCCAGCGTGGAGGGGTGAGGGGCCCCAGTATGGAGAGCTGAGGGGCCCCAGCGTGGAGGGGTGAGGGGCCCCAGTATGGAGGGGTGAGGGGCCCCAGTATGGAGGGGTGAGGGGCCCCAGTATGGAGAGCTGAGGGGCCCCAGCGTGGAGGGGTGAAGGGCCCCAGTATGGAGGGCTGAGGGGCCCCAGTATGGAGAGCTGAGGGGCCCCAGCGTGGAGGGGTGAGGGGCCCCAGCGTGGAGGGGGGAGGGGCCCCAGTATGGAGGGGGGAGGGGCCCCAGTATGGAGGGGTGAGGGGCCCCGGCGTGGAGGGCCTTAGGGGCCAGCCGGCTCAGAGCTACACCCCCTCTTATATTCCTCTATCCTGACTCCAACCGGTGGTTAATTTTGCGGTCATCTGGAATCAAATCTAAAGCGTCATATTTAAAAGATGTTCTAAGAATTTCTTTCGCTTCGTGTTGACAACGTGAATAGTTTAATCTTCATGAACTAAATACGATTCAAACCTAGCTTTCCCAGCCCCCACCCTGCCAAAGGGCTCCTGGCCAGCAGGGAAAGAGAAGAATCGGACATCGACCAATGTTAGTAGAAACATGTCAAGCTTGATTTATGTCCGCACATAACAGCTGTCCAGAGAGCTGCACACGCCCAGATAAGAGAGACGGTGGCCTAGAGAGCAAGTATGGAAGGAGGATTTATGGAACGCATCGAATAAGCAAACATAGAGAGAGCAAACCTCCTCATTTGGGATACTCTGATACTTCTTGGTGCACTTTGCTGATACACAAACACGCAAACACACACACACACACACACACACACACACACACACACACACACACACGCAGTGAGCTCACCTCCGGCGTACATGACGGCCAGCATGATGGAGGAGATCCAGGACACCTGGCTGGGAGTGGCGTCGAAGATCTGCTCGATCTCCTTGAAGAAGACGGTGATGGACTTGGGGAAGGCGTAGGAGAAGCCGATGGAGATGAAGGCCCCCGCCACCACCGCCCAGCCCCAGCCGCCCTCGGGTGGGGCGTACCCCCCAGCGGGACCCAGAGGGGGAGGCATGGCTGCTCACAGGGGGGAGAGGAGAAGGCGTAGGCCGGAGGTGGAGGAGTGTCTGGTCGGGCACACAGAACAGGCTGGACCCCAGGGAGACCTGGAGGGGGTCAGAGAGCTCCGTGTTAATCACACTAGCTCCCGTGGCTGAACGGAGAGCTTTCAAAAAAGGGAGAATAGAATACATCTGGATTCAAGAAATGGAAAAGATCAGCAACAGATGACCAATCACCAAGTCAATCAATAATCAATAAGATCTGACCTCTCATCGGCATGAGCTCTGGGTCCATTGGGCCAGTCCTGCCCCAAACAGGGCAAGAGAAAAGAAGCCCTTGGCCAACAGCTTTGCCCGGTAGGACATGCACCCCCTACCACACAGCTTCTTGCACACACTTCCTATTCGTTCAGCCACTTGAACGTGCACACACGGCTGGTATAAATGAGTTGTGCAACATGTAGAGTGATCTGGAGAGGAGTAACAGCCTGAAAACGGGTTGGATCCTATAAACAGAAGAGCATGGGACCTATGACCTCACTCCAAATAAAGAATGACTCTCCTACCTACGCTTGACTGCATTTATACAGCGCTTTTCTAACCAGCGGCCACTCAAAGTGTTTTACAATATTGCCTTACGTTAACCGATCAGCCTGCAGGTTTACCAGGCCTATCAGAGGTTTATGGACCGAATGGATCCGCAGTCAGTGGATCACGGCAGTTACTTTATGTGTCTTATGAGGAGTCAAAAGGCAGGAGCCAACCCGGCCTATCCCTGTTTTGGCTAATCAGCAACTAGTACCAGCATTTAGGCTGTAAACTGTGCCCTTAACATCTGTGTTCTAGTCAATCATCTCTCTCGTGTAAAAGCCTGGTAGCGCGCAGAAACAGCTCAGGCATGTGACTCACATTGGGACAGTGGGCTCTGATGCTGGGAATAAACAAGGAACAAGTTGATATGCTTTCTTATAATGCAAAGATGGCAACCAGCATGTTAATTGTCATCTGAAGAATTGTAGTATTATCAATCAGACAGTTGTGGATTATCAGCAGCAGAGGAATCCCGTTCCCGTCCATGCTAACCCCCTCACTGTAAAGGCCAAGGCTTCTCATCTCACATCGGAGGACCACAAACCCGTCGGACTGTTTCCCTCTGCACTCTACTAGAGGTACAGAGTTCACAGCCTCTAATGGTCACTGCACCCACTGAGCGTTGGGAAATGCATAGTGGACATGAAAACCTACCGCGTTGAGAAGCCTCTACCTTAATAGGTTTGCACCACAACTTACTCAATCATAATTGTTGCATTCAATGGCATGAGCCAACCGCCAAGACAGCGGTCTTCCTCATTCTGAACCACTCATTCTGATCGCTGCGCTGCAGGACTTGGCTTGTCTTCCTGTTTTGACTAATTTGAGTGTGAGAGGAACAGAGAATAATGCTGTTGTACAAGTCAGACTTTAAGCTGAATCACAGCACCACCGATTGGGGCTGTGATTGGCATTGAACATATCATTTGACTAAAGGTAACTGACTATTAAGAACCTGCTCAACTTGGGTTTCTTTCTAAACCAACCAAAAGCAGATGAATGTGTGATGTAAACCACGCTCTGAGGGAGTTGCCGGGCAGAAACGTGCATGTTCTATCAGGCACATGAACTTCCTCATTTCCTCATGTGTACTTGGAGCAAAGTATTACATCGTTACACCCACAAATTAACACACATAGCTGATATGAGAATGAATCATCAAAGTATAACCATAGTTTAGTGTAGGATAGCACGTTAACTAGTAATGGGGTGTTGAAAAAAAAGATTATGAATCCCAGCATATAGCGTCTCCATGGAGGTGTGTGTGCCTGCGTGCGTGCGTGCGTGCGTGCGTGCGTGCGTGCGTGCGTGCGAAATAGATAACTCCCTTGTCTTGAGTTTACTTTTTATAGCTCATTTTGTTTTCTATTCTGACCGGGAGGTCATTGGATTGGTCGTTGGGTTTACACGGTGACGGACCCACACATCGATATCCACCATGATGAATTCACTTTGATGTTAACTTACGTCTTATTTGTTTCCTAATCTCAATAGAACATTAAGAGCTGTTATAATTAATATTACTCCTAAAAATAAGCCATGACATGATTAAATTTACTGAACAATATTTCTAATACATTTTTTCTCATTATCTTATAATACCCTAGCGTCCACAGGCTACCAAACACTGTGCTGAGCTACACAACTCCAGTCCACGCAAAACGGAGCTACTCTCCCCACAGAATCCCCGGCAGAGCGCGCCCGCTGGAGTTCTGTATCGAGAGGCTAATGATTCTGGCAAGTTGTTCTGCACTTTACACCATTGGTTCCTACACCACGTCACAGCCAATTCCAGCACCAACCACTGTGTTCATGTACCCACATAGACATATTTGAAACAAAGCTAAACTAAAGAAACAAGTTGGACAAAAGGTTTGATGCCACGGTCTATCATGCACCTGTTGGGTTTGATGGCAGGCCCCGTCCATTGAGGTAGCGTCCATGAGGAATCAGAGATGATGCAGATTCAAGCTTTATGACTGATTTACAAGGAATCTTTTATTTTGCAAGCAATTCATTTTTAAGCAGACGCTTTGAACCATGGTTCAAGGACTGGAAGACGGTTTCCTTGTTGTTCAGTCACTTATGAAGCACTGCCAGGGTTTTTTTTTTTACGAGGTTATCTTCTACTCGCTCTGATGTGAATGAGCCTGGGCCTTTATACCCTTCAGGAACTTCATGTTTTATCACTTTACACAGATCACTGAAAACAGCCTCGATTTCTTTCTTTGAAGTCCTTGTTTCCGTGTTTGCAAAATCGCCCTATGAGCCGCTCAGTATTCTCAAAATACGGTCGTAAAGAGATAGTGAACATGGGAAACACCATCTAGAGACCAGATGACCTCCTTCCCTCAGATGGATATCAAAATATACATTTTAAATGACCTGTCTGGTTAATATATTAGCTTAGTGGCTGCCGTGAAACACAAATAGTACATGGTAGTAACTTAGGTGGGTATTGCAATATCAAATGAGTAAATGAGGCCGCTACTGGACTACTCTTTGGACTGGTTTTCCTGAAGGTTGAGAGGTTAAGGGCATGTGACACCATTAACATGTCATCGCAGATAACACACCCTTACCATGTCTCTGAGGTTTGAACCTTGTTGGAAACAATTGGTTTAATTTAAGTAGGCCTACACAACAGATAACATAGTCCAGTTGTTTTTACATTAATATACCTTTACGTTCCTCAACAGCATTTGTTTTTGCATCCATAGTGGTGATCTACATTCATAGACCTATAATTATGGCTATCTGTAGTGATAATTCATCTCAATAGCAGTCAGCACTCCAAGCTAATGTTAACTTGCACTGCAGATGGTGAATGGACACTGCCGTTTAAGATAGAAACTTTCTGTGAAAAAGTGATAGCCTAGATTAGTTATAGAACAGGGCAACAACCTCAAAACCCAAGATCTCAAAAACATGGATGTGGGGCGGATTGATCCCAGTAGCGATACTCCAGATACTAGGTCTGGTTTTTTTGAAGATCGATTCTATCACAAACAGGATGGATAGCAGGGTCAGTGTCTCTTCTACGCCGTACCCATTTCATGAAGAGTAGAACCGTCTGCGCGAACCACTTGCCATTAGAGGTGCACCGAAAATTCGGCAACCGAAAAAATTCGGCCGAAAACGCAAAAAAAGACACATTCGGCTTTCGGCCGAAAGCCAAATGAGTGGTCGAATCGGAGGCCGAAAGTGGTGGTGACGCAAAATTATACAATCTTGTCTGATTACACAAGCAAGGAGCACAGGCCACCAATACGATCTCAAAATAGTAAAATGCAACAATTACGCCACCCCCTCTAGCTTTTTATAGGTTGTGAGTTGTTTTGTTTACCTCGCCATGAACCGCGGGAATGTTTAATCTAACGTTCGTAAGCTAGTGAATGAGCGCTGGCTCAACCTGTCAGCAGAGGGAGCAGCCGCCGCGGTGTGTTTCCGCGGGACCTCCAGACCTTTTGCTTACACTGCAGTGCTGAGTTCAGGCCAACAGCAAATCGGATCAGCCCGACGCGTTATTAGATCAGGCCTGGTGCGGGCCTGCGTCCGTGCACACGTCTACATGCGGTAGTTAATAGTAGGGAGTCATTGGTTATTCCCGCTCACAGTCTCCGACGTAATGAGTCGACGTCGTTAAAATACAAAGAACTTAGCCTCTGCCTGTGATGCGCGCGTTAAACCCCCCCCCCCCGTTAAAGACACCTTTTGGAGCTGTTAGGTTACCTTGAATAGAGCGCTGGGACGTGGGGGGACTGCGCCGGTCGCTCGGGGGGGACTCATATATATATATATATATATATATATATATATATATATATATATATATATATGTGTGTGTATATATATATATATATATATATATATATATATATATATATATATATATATATATATATATATATATATATGTGTGTGTGTGTATATATATATATATATATATATATATATATATATATATATGTGTGTGTGTGTATATATATATATATGTGTGTGTGTGTGTGTGTGTGTGTGTGTGTGTGTGTGTGTGTGTGTGTGTGTGTGTGTGTGTGTGTGTGTGTGTGTGTGTGTGTGTGTGTGTGTGTGTGTGTGTGTATATATATATATATATTTGTATATATATATATATATATATATATGTGTATAAAAAAAAACAGAATGAATTGAAGGGCATTAATGAAACTGATATCAGTTCTCCAACATTTGAAGATTTCAAATAAACATTTTTCCTTGAAAAACATGTCTAAACATTTATTGTAAGCAGTAGATTTAAGCAATATTTAAAAATAGTGTTTTGACAACTTTAAACGGAACCGTCATTTTCGGTTTCGGTTTCGGTATTCGGCCAAGCGATTAATTATTTTTCGGTTTCGGTTTCGGCCACAAATTTTCATTTCGGTGCATCTCTACTTGCCATGGTTGTTAACACATCTTAGTGCATGCATTGCTTGCTCGTCTGCTGTTGCCGTGTCATGTGCACTCAAACGAGGAGGGAGAGGCCTCCGACACAGAGACAGATGCCTTTCAGAGAGAGAAGGAATATCCAGATGGATTCAGGCATAGGCATAAATGTTGCAAACGTTTTTTCAGTGTTATCAAAACATTCTTTCAGGGAGCAGTATGGGACTGTATTCAAGTATTCATCCAACAGAAGAAAACAAGAAATAACCTTAAATCAGCACATATGTATTTAACATGAAATATCTCATATTGTATGCAAATAAGGCAGAGATGTTTATTTTACAATGATCAAAACGTTTCTCAATCAGTGGCCCCATATAGTAGTTTGGTGTTAATTTCACTGTGTAGTGGTGGGAAACAAACCCGGGGCTCACTGGTGGCAGGTAGAAATGGTATTCGACCACTCACCTTACAGCGATCATTAAGTGGTCAGGAAACAGTTTTAACCTTTTGCGGATGCATTCACCTCATTAATCAAGACACATCTCTCCACCATGAAAAAACATAAAGCGCTTTTGTTAATAAAGGTATCTGCATCTGTATTGATATTCTCTGGCCCTGCATTATTTGGTATGGGATTCAAACCCCTGCTTCTTCTCAGATAGGTGACGTCTGCTTAATTCAGCCAGAAAGTCTAAACTCGCCCGCAAGAAATTGTAGAAGTATGGTCAAGCAGCCCCGATCAACCATTTAAATCCTCTCATTCTGCGTGTTAATCCTGCCTGCTCTCCCATTAATATTTTCTTCAATTCATCACAAAACAAAGTTGATCAAAACAAGGGCAGGGCAATAAGTTACCTCAACTTGTTCAAAATAACCAATCAGAAACCGCCTACATCCTCTCTAGGTTGAACAATTGGCAGGGGGGGGGCGATACCTGGGCGAGATGGAAGCCACCGGGGGTCAGAGACAGGGCTCTGGAGGGGGGGGGTCTTAAACTACATTTGCCAGAGAGCAGGCTGGGAGGGAGGAGTTGATTGACCGTTCAACTCTTGTTGATGCTGAAGTCAACTCACCAAAAAGCTACTTCACTAGTGGCCTCAATAGCACAGCCATGCATACTCTCCCATGCTCAGGAGCAACTCTCCTCTCGCCTCAGTAAAGCCATGCATATTGTCACATGCTCACGAACAACTCTCCTCTCTTCTCTCCAGTTGCACGCCGGGCCTGCAACGCCCACAAACCTCAGGGCTAGTTTACACTAGCGGCTAGGTAACAACGCTATGTGAGCTGAGACCGAGCCAGGCTGAGTCGGCAGCAGTTCAGCCCAATGGGACCTGACCCTGGCTTGTTTTCGTACACAGAAGGAATGTGATGACTACAGTGGTAGACACTGCTGCCGTTTCCCCTTAGTGCGTCTACTTGGATAAACCACAACACTATTAGAAAATGAACCCTTTTAACCCTTTATTTTTATGCATGTTCCTGAATGGGTTTCAGTGATTCCTCTGCCAACAGGTGGACCACAGTGGACCCTCTGTCATAATGTTGGTAGTAGTGTGTGTGATCTGGTTTATATCAATGAAGAAGCCCAACAAGTGGAAGACGGATGTTGATATCTGTTAAGCCTGCATCCCTATTCGGAAATTAACTAATATGAAGGTTGTAGGATTCTCAAAATGCAGAGGAAATCAGTGGAAAGAAATGGTTTGCATTCACTTTATACAAATGTCCACGCAAACAAATAAACCCTTAAACACAACAATGCAGCTCAAGCTGATTTGTACCACAGTGTTTGTCACAAGGTAGTGCCCCTTTAAGCATTAAGGCCTTCTAGTTAACAAAAATAAAGAACAATTGAGGAACACTTCTATTAAAGCTGTATCTCTGTCCATCTCAAGGGTGACCTGGAATTAGGTGGGATTTGTGAAAGACAATTATAAATATAAAATAAAAAACTAGCTCTGCTGCTGGTTATAGATGTCATTGTATCATGCATGAAATTGTGTAGCCTACAATGCTGATCTAATATGCAATTTGCTAACTTCAACATGTCTTGCTCAGTTAAATGGCATACAGAATAATGAGGAGATGGGACATAAGCGCCCTCCATAGATTCAGTCCAAGTCTCAACCAGGAGCTACTTGTGTATTTATTTTTTCTAAAAATCAGCGATAGTTTCAACCATTGTTCACTTATGGATAGTATGTTTGGCCGTTATTTTATACAGTCTACGTGCATTACACCCACAACGGAGCGCCACTAGCCACGCGGTTTGTTGCTTTTTTCTGTTGTAGAAAGCAGGAAACACTTCTAAAAGAGATTCTAATCCTTTGTGGACATTTTGTAACGTGAGACGTATCCAGGTTAATGGCGTTTCAGTTAGGCTATTGTTAGGGCAGGATTATTTGTGGGCAGGTATACACCACTAGACATAGGACTCCTACCAGCGATCAGACCTTTAGTTCCTTGCATCACATCGCTGTTATTCTGAGTATCCTTTATCTTTCTGAGTTAAAAATTATATACATTCAAACTTGAGATGTGTGTTGTTTTAATACAGCATCAAAGCAGCAGTATGCTGCTATAAATGACACTTTTGAGTTTTGATGTCGGGGCGTTCAAGGCGGGAGGTCAGAGCGTTACACTCCGCCCCCCGGGCCCGCCCCTCAGCATTACACCCCGCCCCCCGGGCCCGCCCCTCAGCGTTACACTCCGCCCACCGGGCCCACCCCTCAGCTTTACACTCGACCCACCGGTCCCGCCCCTAAGCGTTACACTACGCCCACCGGGCCCGCCCCTCAGCGTTACACTCCGCCCACCGGGCCCGCCCCTCAGCGTTGGCTAATGAACCTACTCCAATCTCAACAATGATGCAACATCAAAGACTTTTCTGAACTATTGAATTATATATCCTGGTTTAAAACTTTGCTAAAACGCTAAAAATAAAGGGTTATGTAGGAAAAACGTGAAGTAGAAGCGTGCGTTAGTATTGCTGACAGTATTTAATATAATACATTATGTTTTTCTACTAATAGATACTGTGATATCGCCTAAGCCTAGTGGGCGATATTAACTAAAAATCATATCACGATTTTCCACTGCCTAGACGATATCGATGTTATATCACGATATGTGAGAAAAACTTAGATACCTACATTTAGTAGCCAAATATTAATCCTAACCATAATATACAATGATAAACAAATGATATAAACCTTGTTTTGAGATTTCTCCCTTCCTCTCTCAAATTGATAGGTGTCAAGAAATCTGAAGCATGACAAATACATAAATAAAAAAATAAGATCTCCGCAAAACCACTTACCTTGTTATTAAATCTGCTTAATTTTTGACAAAATATTTAACTGATATGCTTCCACTACATCAGCCTTCTAGACCACTAAGATCCTCTGAGACCAATCTGTTAATTATCCCCAGAGTAAACACAAAACATGGGAAAGCAGGATTTAGTTACTATGCAACAAATACCTGGAATAAACTCCCAGAGGACTTAAGACTTGCCCCAACTCTGAGCACCTTTAAAACAAGACTGAAGACTTTTATGTTTGCTATAGCTTTCTGCTAAATCTTAAATACATTGCACTTTAAATAGGCGGCATTGCAAAGTTGCATTTTCCCTGTTTCTAAATGTCTAAGTGTTATTCACTATTTCAACCACAAGTATGATGCCCTAATGAATTGGCCTAAATCTTCTTATCAATTCGCAGTCCATTCGGTCACGCTGCAGCCATCCGTTACTTAATATCACCCCTCCTACATTACAAATCTGATAAAAATTCTAGATTATACGTAGGAAATATCACCATAATTGTGGACATGATTGCATGATTATCAGTGTAACAGACACAACATGCAGGCCAATGGCCCCTCCTCTCCATGGTTGTCCAGAGAATAGACTGTTGTACCCCGGCCTGGCCTCCCGGACAGGGAGGCTGCCCTGTCATGGTGTACATACAGTGGCCAAAAAGCAAGGCAGACGGTGATCTCATGGCCACTGCAGTCACTGCATGCAGCGAGCCACAAAGGGACCTGCGTTAAGTTACGAGCTAGTAGAGGTCATAGGTCAGCAAACAGTCCGACCAACGGCCTCCCGCTGAGGTGCTGTCTAAGGAGCGCTCTGAAGGCTCCTCTCGTCTGTGAACAAGTGCACTGACAGCCTCTTCATTGTCACCCCCACAATGGGACATAGCTTGCTGAAAAGCAGGACAACTCCTGAAGGAGTTATGAAAGAGGCTATTCAGGTCTACGTTTACAAGTCTTTGTTTTTCTAAAGCGGCAAGGCCTAGATCCGGTTTATTTGAAATCCCTAATGAATCCCTCACTCAAGCAGGTAATGTGGCCAATTATATGACAAAGACAAATCGTCAACAGTTCTTGCATGTCATTTACATGGGCTATTGAGACGACTAAATCCAAGTTCAAAGTGCAGGGGGCTTTTCTGTCATTTATTGAAAAATAAACCGGTTGAACAAATGAGGATTAAACACTTCTAACGAGATGTAAATTAAACTAAGTGTTGTGTCTATAGAATGTAACTGTGCTCTGCACCGTAGGCGGGCTGGCTGGGATGAGTGCCGGGATGAGAGCACTCATAGCACCGAAACAAGAAGAGAGCCCCGGGCCGACCAGCACTCCTTATTGGTAGAATATAACAGCTATAGAATGGGACTTTATTGATAGAGGGATTGGATAGGAGCGAGTTGAAAGGTTACACATTGCAACTTTAAAAACTCTACTGGACACAAAAAGTACGATCTGTTTGAAGGAAGGCTATAGTTCTGGCCTGGGTCCTCCAGCAGAGAGAGCCCCTAGACCGGGTCTCCTAGACCAGGTCCCAGGGCCCTCTGGACCAACAGAGAGCTCCTACAACGGGTCTCCTAGGTCTAGGATTCAGGTAGACCTCCAAGACTGGGTCCCAGGGCGCCCTCATATTTTACGTTTATGTTTTGTAACGCGTTTCTGGAATTTCTTTTTGTATCAGCCGATATATCGGAATATTGGATATTCAAATCACCAAATATTTGTATCGTATCGGCCTTAAAAATACTTTATCTGTCGTGCTCTAACATTTACACATATGGCGCTTCTATCCAAACAGACACTTGATACACACATTCCATCACCAGCGGCGTGTCAACCACGCAGGGCGACATGCTCGTCAGGAGCAGTCATGGTGAGGTGCGTTGCTAAGCGACACCTCGACACTCTAGGAGGAGCCCGAGATCGAACTAGCAACCTATTGGTCACCAGTCAACCCGCTGTACCTCCTGATCTAAGCCAAAACCATTTCATTTAAAATCAACTGCTCTTAATAGTTTCTTAATAATATCCTGTTGCTTTTCTCTGACTGCCAGGCAGCAATCCCCTCAGAAAGAGGATGCAGCAGCCCTTTGTAACTCATTGCCATTCTCACTATTCAGTGATGTGAAATGAAACCTTTCAAACTTTGTTACATATCACATCTCGCTATTCAATAATTTCAGAGAGAGAATTAAAAGACCTTCAGCACCATGACTCATGCATAAGTGACATTATGTATTCTGACTCTTCTTAATTTCCTTTTGCATGCAAGCTCAATGAGCAAAGCTTACTGCCTGATCAGACATCAGTACAAGAGACTCAAAGTGCTTCTGGAAGTTCCAAGACCCAGCAATACATTCATATATAATTAAAAAATGTTTTACATATATCTCTAATAAATATACAATAATGTATATACATATAAATA